>NW_028234069.1:0-125000 GCF_037954325.1 Fistularia commersonii | reverse complement strand
CTCTGAGAAGAGAAACATCTCCTCCGCTCCTCCGCTCCTCCGCTTCTCAGCTCCTCCGCTCCTCCGCTGCGGAACCAGGTACTTCCGATCCGCCAGACTCAGGTGAATTGCGGACAGGGCTTTTGCTGTCCTCCGCTCCTCCGCTTTGGGCCCTGGAACTCCCGAACCGCTGGATATAAGCGAATCACGGTCCGAGCTTCTGCCCTCCTCCGCTCCTCACCTCATCCGCTCCAGTCCCTGGTACTCCCTGTCCGCGGGACCCCCCCCCCACCCACCAAAACAAACTCTCACACGCACATAAACACACGCACACACACACACACACACACACACACACACACACACACCACATACACACACACACACACACACACACACACACACACACACACACACACACACACACACACACACATACACACACACACCTGAACTCATCATAGCTGTGCTAATAGCATTGGCCGAAACGTATCCACAACAAAACAAACATTAGCTCATCCACTCATTCACATATGTGTGTGCCCAGAGGTACGGGAGCTCCAGTCATACGTCCGGGTGATCTCTGTCCGGAGGAGGCTCACATTGGCCGGTCTAAGGGGTCCTGCTGCCCCCAAGCTTCCCCGCCTTTGAGAAGAGAAACATAACTCCGCTCCTTCGCTCCTCCGCTCCTCCGCTTCTCAGCTCCTCCGCTCCCCCGCTCCTCCGCTGCGGAACCAGGTACTACCGATCTGCAGGACTCAGGTGAATTGCGGACAGGGCTTTTGCTGTCCTCCGCTCCTCCGCTTTGGGCCCTGGAACTCCCGAACCGCTGGACATAAGCGAATCACGGTCCGGGCTTCTGCCCTCCTCCGCTCCTCACCTCATCCGCTCCAGGCCCTGGTACTCCCTGTCCGTGGAACCCCTCCCCCACCCACCAAAACAAACTCTCACACACACATAAACACACGCACACACACACACATACACACACACATACACACACACACACACACACATACACACACACCTGAACTCATCATAGCTGTGCTAATAGCATTGGCCGAAACATATCCACAACCAAACAAACATTAGCTCATCCACTCATTCACATGTGTGTGCCCAATGGTCCGGGAGCTCCAATCATACGACTGGGGTATCTATGTCCGGAGAATGCTCACATTAGCCAGTCTATGGGGTTCTTCTACCCCCAAGCTTCCCTGCCTCTGAGAGGAGAAACATTACCTCCGCTCCTCCGCTTCTCAGCTCCACCACTCCTCCGCTTTGGGCCCTGGAATTCCCGAACCGCTGAACATAAGCGAATCACGGGCCGGGCTTCTGCCCTCCTCCGCTCCTCAGCTCATCTGCTCGAGGCCCCGGTACTCCCTGTCCGCGACCCCCCCCCCCCCCCCCCCCCACCTCAACAAATTCACACACACACACACGCACACACACACACACAGACACACACACACACACACACACACACACACACACACACACACACACACACACACACACACACACAAACACACACACACACACACACAAACACACCTTAACTCATCATAGCTGTGCTAATAGCATTAGCCGAAACGCATCCACAACCAAACTGTTGCGTTTAAGTTTGCAGCTTCTTCGTTTTCCATGTTTCGGAAGGAATTCACAAGTTTGCCTTGTTTGAATCGTCTTTTATTTTCTTCTTCACAGCTCGGGGAATCAACATCGGTTAGCCATGGGACATGTACAGTACAGAGTGAGGGAAAAATTCCCGCCAGCACCGCTATACCAAAAAAAAAAAACACTGACGTAGAAGTTAACGTCAAGTTAGCTGAACAGTCGCGAAAAACTAAAACAAGTCCCAAACCTTGTCATAAAGTGCCATACATTTCCTGAGAGTAGATACAAATACAACATATGTATACTAGAATGTAAACTCAAATAAAACTAATGAGATCACCTATCTCAACACCCCCTCTTGATCTCAACATCCAAAAAAAATCTTTGGACATTTGAATTTCCAAAGAACCACTTTTTGAATTGTTCTATTTTTACCTTTGTCATGAGTTTTGTCAAGATGTCTGCCAACATGTCCTCTGATGGACAATAGATAAGATTTATTTTACCCTCACTGAGTGCTTCACGAATGAAATGATATTTTACATCAATGTGCTTTGACCTTTGTCTGTTTACAGGATTCTTACTCAGTGCGACGGCCCCCTGATTGTCTCCGTAGATTGTTGTGCAACTGTACATTTTGTTGTCCATACCGTTTAACAGTTGAGACAGGTACATGTTTTCTTGCGCGGTGGTGGCTCGGCCGATGTATTCAGCCTCACATGTTGACAGGGCCAATGTGGGCCGTTTCCTTGACTTCCATGCAATGGCTGGGCCTTGTTTTGTTAAACTGAAACAGTAGCCTGTAGTGCTACGTCTGTCTTCTACAGATGATGCCCAGTCTGAATCACTGCAAGCTATCAGGTTCAAATCCTCCTTATTTGTCTTGAAACTTAGTTCATAATCAGCTGTCCCCTTCAAATACCTCAGAACAAGTTTTGCAGCTACTAAGTTTTCTACTTTTGGCATTGCCAGATTCTGTGATAGTTTGCTCACTATCCAGCTGATATCAGATCTGGTGCAAGTCATGGCATAAATAAGACTGCCTACAATCTCACGATATTCTTTGGGGTCGACAGGTTCACTTTGCTCATTTTCATCAGCTACAGGGATGCCCTCTAATTTTTTGCTCACTTGGAATAGATCTTGCTTTACATTCTGACATTCCAAATCTCTCGAGCATTTTTAGGATGTACTTTGTCTGGTTCATTTTGATTTCATCCCCCTTTTGTTCAAATTGTATGCCCAAAAAATATGGTAGTTTCCCCAGGTCTTTCATGTTGAACTTGAATTTCATGTTCTGTTTAAATGTGCTGAGTGCATCATTGCTGCTTGCTGCAATAATTAAATCTTCTTCTTCTTCTTTCGGCTTTTCCCATCAGGGGTCGCCACAGCGAGTCAACCTTCTCCATCTAACCCTATTCTCTGTGTCTTCCTCTCTCACACCAGCTACCTTCATATCCTCTCTCACTACGTCCATAAATCTTCTCTTTGGTCTTCCTCGAGACCTATTGCCTGGCAGCTCCATTTCCAGCATCCGTCTACCAATATATTCACTATCTCTTCTCTGTACATGACCGAACCATCTCAGTCTGGCTTCTCTGACCTTCTCTCCAAAACATCAAACATGTGCCGTCCCTCTGATAGACTCATTCCTGATCCTATCCATCCTGGTCACTCCCAAAGAGAACCTCAACATCTTCATCTCTGCAACCTCTAGTTCTGTCTGCTGTCTTTTGGTCATTGGAACAGTTTCTAGTCCATACATCATCGCTGGTCTCACCACTGTCTTGTACACCTTTCCTTTTATTCTGGCCGATAGTCTTCTATCACATAGTACCCCTGACACTTTTCTCCAGCCATTCCAACCTGCTTGGACCCGTCCCTTCACCTCTTTTACGCACTCTCCGTTGCTCTGGACTGTTGACCCTAAGTACCTGAAATCCTCCAGCTTCTTGATCTCCACTCCCTGTAGCCTCACCGCTCCACCCGAGTTCCTCTCGTTCACACACATATATTCTGTCTTGCTGCGACTAACTTTCATTCCTCTCCTTTCCAGAGCATACCTCCACCTCTCTAGATTTTCCTCTACCTGTTGTCTGCTCTCACTACAGATCACAATGTCATCCGCAAACATCATGGTCCATGGGGATTCCTGTCTAACCTCATCTGTCAGCCTATCCATCACCATTGCGAACAAGAAGGGGCTCAGAGCTGATCCCTGATGGAGTCCCACCTCCACCTTGAACTTCTCGGTTACCCCTACAGCACACCGTACCAGTGTCTCACAGCTGGCATACATGTCCTGCACCAGTCTAACATACTTCTCTGCCACTCCAGACCTCCTCATACAATACCAGAGCTCCTCTCTTGGCACCCTGTCATATGCTTTTTCTAGGTCTACGAAAACGCAATGCAGCTCCCTCTGGCCTTCTCTGTACTTTTCTATTAGCATTCTCAACGCAAATACTGCATCTGTAGTACTCTTCCTAGGCATGAAGCCATACTGCTGTTCACAAATGCTGACTTCTGCTCTCAGTCTAGTTTCCACTACTCTTTCCCATAACTTCATTGTATGGCTCATCAACTTTATCCCTCTGTAGTTGCCACAATTCTGCACATCCCCTTTATTCTTAAAAATAGGCACCATCACACGTCGTCTCCATTCTTCAGGCATCTTCTCACTCTCTAAGATCCTGTTGAATAATCTAGTCAGAAAATCTACCGCTGCCTCTCCTAGACACTTCCACACCTCCACAGGTATATCATCAGGACCAACTGCTTTTCCACTCTTCATCCTCTTCAATGCCTTCCTCACTTCACTTTTACTCATTTTTGCTACTTTGTGGTCTACAATAATCACCTCTTCTACCCTTGCCTCTCTTTCATTTTCCACATTCATCAGCTCTTCAAAGTACTCTTTCCATCTTCCTGTCACTCTTCTAGCATCTGTCAATACATTTCCCTCTCTGTCCTTTATCACCCGGACCTGCTGTACATCCTTTCCATCTTTATCTCTCTGTTTCGCCAACCTGTATAGATCATTTTCACCCTCCTTACTATCCAATCGAGCATACAAGTCATCATAAGCCCTTTGTTTTGCCTTTGCTACCTCTATCTTTACCTTTCGCCGCATCTCCCTGAACTCCTGTCTGTTCTCTTCAGTCCTCTCAGTATCCCACTTCTTCTTCGCAAGCCATTTTCTCTGTATACACTCCTGCACTTCCTCATTCCACCACCAAGTCTCCTTATCTACTTTCCTTCCAGATGACACACCAAGTACTCTTCTACCTGTCTCCCTGATAACACTAGCTGTTGTTGTCCAATCATCTGGAAGCTCTCCCTGACCACCCAGACCCTTTCTCAACTCCTCCCTGAAAACCATGCAACACTCTGCTGCAATAATTAAATCATCTACCCAAAGCAAACCTTCTCCACGGCTCTAAACTCGTTCGTTGCCGCTACTCGGGGAACACCGGATGGCTTTCTCCCTCCGCTTCCTTACATTTTATGGCCGCTAGATGGCGGCATCCGACTGTGCACAGCGCTTGGAGCTCCACCAGGTGATCTGGCTGCTGTGTATGAGAGGAATAAACGAGTGGGGCCGTGAGTGCAATAAATCCCCCTCCACTTCTTACATGGATGTTATCACCCTGTTACTGTATTTTAACGATACCGCTGTGTTTTCCACCTCAATGTTAAGCCGATTTTTAAACATTAAAAACCAAATTGCTCAATTCAGTGACACCGAGGCCGTGAGTGGAGGATTTATGGAGTTGACTCCTCCGCTTATTCATATGTGCATGTCTGGTGCTCCCGGAGCTTCACGCCGACGCCACGGGGATCCGTGTCCGAAGAAGGTGCACCTTGGCCGGTCTGCGGGCCCTCTTGACCGGAAGCTGAGACTGGCCCTTCGAAATAACACGGAAAATAATTGAGAGCATATTTCTCAGTTAACAACGCCCCCACTTGCTCTCATATTATTGGTATCTTTGCCCATTTACATCAAAATAAAATACTCATGACCCAAACAACAACTTTGAAAAATTCAACAACTTAAACTGTGATGCAGGCTTTGTCATATCATGTGCCGGCATCTCTTGTGTTGGACAATACTGTAGGGCTACCTTTCTACATATTTTCTTTGTGACATCTTAACACACTCTTCTGACTGACATATTTTCTGGGTATTGATTTTGATCAGTTTGCCCATGTCCTTCATTTTAAATCTAGCTGTAAGCATGATTTTCACCTCTTTCATTACTTCCTCATCACTCGCAGCTATGATTAAATCATCTACCCATATTATGATGATGACCTTGTCATTTTGGTTTTCTTTGACATAAACACAATGATCTGCTTCATTCTGAATAAAGTCATTGTCAATCAAGTAAGAATGGAGCATCAGATTCCAATGACGACCTGCCTGTTTAAGGCCGTATAGTGACTTTTCAAGTTTACGCACCAGCTTCTGTTTTGTATTTGTTACTTCATACCCTTCTGGTTGTTCTACACAGAGCTCACAATCAATGGGTTCATGAAGCTAGGCTGTCTTTACATCCATTTGGTGTAGTAACAAATATTCCTGAACTGATTTCTGCATTAACACCCTCACACTTGTCATATTTGCTGTTGGAGAAAATGTTTCCTCGAAATCCGTGCCATACTTTTGACTGTGGCCCTTAGCAACATAACGAGCTTTATATTTGTTTGTGCCAACTTCATTTCTTTTTAGCGTATACACCCACCCCCCCACCCCCACTGCAAACTTGCCTTGGGGTAGCTGTGTTAGGGTAAAAGTGTTCTTCTCTCTCAATGACTCCATCTCTTCGTCCATAGATTTCATCCACTTGTCAGCATTGAGGGAACTCCTTGCCTCTTTAAATGTCTGTGGGACACCACACGCCAGTCTATAACAGTAGTCAATGTTAGTGAACACGTGGTCATCGTCAATAGCACTAATCACATAACCATTAAAGTTACTGGGCTTCTTTTTGGTTCTAGTTGATCGTCTCACATTGTCTGCACTGCTTGGCTGTGTCACACGGTCAGATAAGGTTGCCCATTTCCAAGGTGTACAAAGGTGTACAAGACAGTGGTGAGCCCAGCGATGATATATGCACTAGAAACTGTTACAATGACCGAAAGACAGCAGGCAGAACTAGAGGTTGCAGATATGAGGATGTTGAGGTTCTCTTTGGGAGTGACCAGGATGGATAGGATCAGGAATGAGTCTATCAGAGGAACAGCACATGTTCGATGTTTTGGAGAGAAGGTCAGAGAAGCCAGACCGAGATGGTTCGGTCATGTACAGAGGAGGGATAGAGAATGTATTGGTAGACGGATGCTGGAATTGGAGCTGCAAGGCAAGAGGTCTCGAGGAAGACCAAAGAGAGGATTTATGGACGTGGTGAGAGAGGAGATGAAGGTAGTTGGTGTGAGAGAGGAGGATACGGAGAATAGGGTTAGATGGAGAAAGTTGACTCGCTGTGGCGACACCTGACAGGAAAAGACAAAAGAAGAAGAAGAAGAAGAAGAAGAAGAAGAAGAAGAAGAAGAAGAAGAAGAAGAAGAAGAAGAAGAAGAAGAAGAAGAAGAAGAAGAAGAAGAAGAAGAAGAAGAAATAAGAAAGAGAGGTTGGGGGGGAAGCAAACCTTCTTCACGGCTCTAAGCTCGTTCGTCGCCGCTACTTGGGGAACACCGGATGGCTTTCTCCCTCCGCTTCGTTACATTTTATGGCCGCTAGATGGCGGCATCCGACTGTGCACAGCGCTTGAAGCCCCACCAGGCGATCTGGCTGCTGTGTATGAGAGGAATAAACGAGTGGGGCCGTGAGTGCAATAAATCCCCCTCCACTTCTTGCATGGATGTTATCACCCTGTTACTGTATTTTAACGATACCGCTGTGTTTTCCACCTCAATGTTAAGCCGATTTTTAAACATTAAAAACCAAATTGCTCGATTCAGTGACACCGAGGCCGTGAGTGGAGGACTTATGGAGTCGACTCCTCCGCTTATTCATATGTGCATGTCTGGTGCTCCCGGAGCTTCACGCCGACGTCACGGGGATCCGTGTCCGAAGAAGGTGCACCTTGGCCGGTCTGCGGGGTCCTGTTGACCGGAAGCTGAGACTGGCCCTTCAAAATAACACGGAAAATAATTGAGAGCATATTTCTCAGTTGACAACGCCCCCACTTGCTCTCATATTATTGGTATCTTTGCCCATTTACATCAAAATAAAATACTCATGACCCAAACAACAACTTTGAAAAATTCAACAACTTAAACTGCGATGCAGGCTTTGTCATATCATGTGCCGGCATCTCTTGTGTTGGACAATACTGTAGGGCTACCTTTCCACATATTTTCTTTGTGACATCTTAACACACTCTTCTGACTGACATATTTTCTGGGTATTGATTTTGATCACTTTGCCCAAGTCCTTCATTTTAAATCTAGCTGTAAGCATGATTTTCACCTCTTTCATTACTTCCTCATCACTCGCAGCTATGATTAAATCATCTACCCACATTATGATGATAACTTTGTCATTTTGGTTTTCTTTGACATAGCCACAATGATCTGCTTCATTCTGAATACAGTCATTGTCAATCAAGTAAGAATGGAGCATCAGATTCCAATGACGACCTGCCAAATTTTCCTGAACTGATTTCTGCATGAACACCCTCACACTTGTCATATTTGCTGTTGGAGAAAATGTTTCCTCAAAATCCGTGCCATACTTTTGACTGTAGCCCTTAGCAAAATAACGAGCTTTATATTTGTTTGTGCCAACTTCATTTCTTTTTAGCGCATACACCCACCCCCCCACCCCCACTGCACACTTGCCTTGGGGTAGCTGTGTTAGGGTAAAAGTGTTGTTCTCTCTCAATGACTCCATCTCGTCGTCCATAGATTTCATCCACTTGTCAGCATTGAGGGAACTCCTTGCCTCTTTTTATGTCTGTGGGACACCACACGCCAGTCTATAACAGTAGTCAATGTTAGTGAACACTTGGTCATCGTCAATAGCACTTGTCACATAACCATTAAAGTAACTGGGCTTCTTTTTGGTTCTAGTTGATCGTCTCACATTGTCTGCACTGCTTGGCTGTGTCACACGGTCAGATACGGGGCTGCCCATTTCCAAGGTGTACAAAGGTGTACAAGACAGTGGTGAGACCAGCGATGATGTATGGACTAGAAACTGTAGAAGAAGAAGAAGAAGAAGAAGAAGAAGAAGAAGAAGAAGAAGAAGAAGAAGAAGAAGAAGAAGAAGAAGAAGAAGTTAGAAAGAGAGGGTGGGGGGGAAGCAAACCTTCTCCACGGCTCTAAACTCGTTCGTCGCCGCTACTTGGGGAACACTGGATGGCTTTCTCCCTCCGCTTCGTTACATTTTATGGCCGCTAGATGAAGATCATCATCATCATCATCATCATCATCATCATCCTGATCTGAGCTCATCTCTGACTCGGTTTGTTGCTCTGGAGATGGGTTTGTCACAAATTTTAGCAGTCTGTGTTTTTAGTACTCTTTCACTATTTGGATAATATACAAAATAAGCTGGACTATTTTTGGCATATCCAATGAAAACTCCCTTCTCACCTCTTGAGTCAAGTTTCTTTTTGTTGTGCTTGTATGCATAGCACACAGCACCAAACTTTTGCTTTTGTGACACATTTGGTTTCTTTCCCGTCAACATAAAGTAAGCCGTCTGCTTTGTCCGATTATTAAAGCATCAGTTCCTGACTGCTGCTGTCTGCACTGCATGGGTCCACAATGTTTTGGGTAGGTTGCTTCCTAGTAACATGCACCATGCCATGTCGAATAAAGTCCTCCAGTTTCTCTTTGCTTTCCCGTTTTGGTGTGGTGAGTATGGCGCTGACGTTTCATGTCTAACACCCCGTTTAGTCATTAGTCCTTGGTACTCTTTTGACATAAACTCAGTACAATTGTCAGATCTCATACACTTAATCTTCCCATAAGGGGCAGTGTCTGCTAAGAATCTCTCTGTGGCACTCACTGTGCCACTCTTTTGTTTGAGAAAGTACACAAAAATTGTGTTGGAATAATCATCAGTAAACGACAATGCAAATCTGTGTCCATCTATAGATATGGGATCTACTGGCCCTGCCAGATCTGTATGCACTAAATCAAACACCTCTGTTGCTCTTGCATCAGGCTCTCTGTTTCTGATCTGCACAAACTTCCCTTGAATACACACTTCACATGGTGATACAGGTTTTTCAGTTTTCCCTTTGATTACCATACCATCAATCACTTTTGTCAACTTTTGTACATCGCTCTAATTACAATGGCCGAAAATTTCATGCCGTGTTTGTAAATCATAACACCCTTTGCATTTGTCATTACTTTCATCTGCTGTAGATAGGTAGTAAAGTGTGTTCTGCACATGAATAGGAAATACAGTACCGTCACTCATTTTGACTATGTCTTTTCCTTCATTGAAGATTACCGTTGCTCCGCTTGCTGTGGCGGCCATCACAGAAAAAATGTCCTGTGGACAGGAAGGGATGAACAGTGCGTTTCTCAGTGGTGCTGTGTGGTGACGTCCTCTGCTGTCTATGAGGATCACCTCTGCCTCTCCCCGCTGCTTCGCCACGCCTTGACACTTGGTCGCGTCTGCCAGCTCAACATGGTGTGTGTCAGCTCTGAACGTCACTGAAAAACACGGAAGTCAGCAAATTTGAGCTTTTCTTCACTTTGAGTCACATGAACTGCAAATGGTTTGAACGATTCTGGAAGTCCCTTTAGCACCATAGCTATGAGAAGATCATCACTCATGACTTCCTCTGCATTTCTTAGCACCGTGATTATAGTCTCTGCCCTAATCACAAAGTCTGTTACGCTTTCATTGCTTCCTTTCTGCAGTTTTGTCAGGTCAGTATACAGGTTTATAATGCCAGGCTTCCCTTTACCTGCGTAATACTCTCGTAGCATCTTCAGTGCCTTTCTCCCATCATCTGCAGCTTCGCGCATGACCAGGCCTAGACTTTTGTCATCTAAAAACTGGATCGGTTCGGCATGGGCCATTTCATTCTGCTCCTTGTCCTTCGCCTCCTCGTCATCGTCATCAAATTCTGGAGTTTCACTCAGAATTGTGTCTTTGAGCCCCTGCAGCCGCATGTAGGCCAAGCATTTAGTCTCCCAGAGTTCATAATGCTTCTCATCTTCCACACCGAGACAGTCTCTGGTGGCGATCGGTAAATGTAACGGCAGGAGACCAAACTGATTGTTATGTTTGTACGGTAATGCCAATATCAATGTCTCATAACCCGACTATACAACCTCATCCAATTAACCAAAGTGAGACCTTGTCTATAATATGGGTATATTCCCAAGGATTGAGTCAGAGATTTGGAATTTTTCAGAATATAACAAATACCTCAGTCCTTCCTTTTCTGCCTTACGATCCATCCAAATGGCGATTACCAGCTGATTATTCTATGGTAACCAATAAAACTGTCATTGAGGGATTCACTCTAATGACAATACAAAAGACACCACCATTTTGTATGAAACGACAGTGTGGTAAGAAAGAGCATTATCTAGGCCAACTACAGTGTGACACTGTGCTAGATATGGAAACGGATAGACCGGTTAGGAAAACCTATGACTACTATAATAATAGTATATGTGAGGTTGGAAAGTGGGGAATGGGCGTGTGTGCCATGAATCTGACAGCCCTCAAGCCATTATTGGACATTGAAACAAACCTCACCAAATCTGGTATACCACCATGGAGGATTTTTGCATTCCCACACAAATACGGTTATCCATACATGCCCAAAAACACATGTATGGATTTGTGGCAAACGAGCATTTCTGTATCTGCCTGAACATTGGTGTGGCACATGCTATTTGGCCCGATTAGGAAGTGCTATGACTTTTATACCAGAGCATAACATGACTCATAGCGTACAACTCATTAGGCCTATGGGACATGAACGTAGTCGAAGAGCCTTGATAAGTGACTCTAGAGGAATACTTATGACAATGTTCCCTAACTATGGTGTAGCCTACTCGGGACATCGAATGAATGAGGTCTGGGCGACATTACAGAACCTAACGTCAAGGGTTCTAGAATTGAATGGACTGATACAAAACAATCCAGAGACTATGGCTATGAAAGAAATGCTTTTACAAAATCGTATGGCTTTAGACATTGTCTTAGCCAAGGAAGGTGGTGTATGTGCGATAATAGGACAACAGTGTTGCACATATATCTCAGACATGCGAGACAATTTCACAGCAATTCATGACAAATTGACGACATTAAAGAACCAACTAGAGGGTAAAGAGGACAGTGATACTTTAATGTCGTTTTTACAGTTTGACCCTCTTGGATGGATCATCAACGGAACTTGGTGGCAAATACTTTTAAAGTGCCTTACACCTGTGATTGTGATTCTTATTTTGTTTTGTTTATTTACTATGTGCGTTATTCCTTGTTTGAGAAGCATGATTGCTAAAATGGCTTCCGCAGCCTTTGTCCAGATGGCAATAGTAGCAGTGCAGACCCAACCAAGGACTCACTACATTGGACAGATATATGAGCAACTGCCTATAAGTGATTCAGAAAAAGAAAATGATAATGATTCGACTGTGGAGGACGACGACCATGATGTTGTATGAAGTGTTATCTGTAAACTATGTACCAACATGGCATGATGATGCTGAAGAGTTTAACATTGTTCGGAGTCTCATAAACAGGAGAGAATTGTTAGAGTTTACTCTCTATCTCTATAACTATGTTATTTCGACTACTCACATGAAGTTAGCCAGACATGCTAGAGCACAAAAGACCTTTGTCCTCTAACAAGAGTTGGGCCCTCCAAGATATTCCAATGGTCGTAAACATCTTTAGATAAGAACCTACCCCCCGTAAACGTAAATCTAAACGAGGATAAACACTTCTGGAGAGAAACCTGACCACCCCTGTATATCATCCTGGACAACTTCACATATGCATGAACTATACTATCCAATGAATGTTGTTATGTAAATAAACACTTTCACACAATAAAAAGCCGAGCAAGGAGGAACTCGGGGGGATTCTCTGGATCTTGGCTCCAAAGAGCGCGCTGAGTCTCCCCCTCTGCAGAGCACAAAAGAATAGTCGCTTGTCTGTGTTATTTCTTATGATAACCTCATTCTCCTCTTTACAGGTTTTACCTTAGACCAGCATGAATTAGAATTACTCTCCAACAGCCGCGAGTGGAGCATCTACCTGCATGTCCAGAAGCTTCCTGTTCAGCAGGGCAGGTCGAATGGTGTTAAAAGCACTGGAGAAGTCAAAGAACATGACTCTCACAGTGCTTCCTGCCTCCTCCAGGTGTGTGTAGATTCTGTGCAGCAGAAAGATGATGGCGTCTTCCACTCCTATCCGTGGCTGGTATGCGAACCGCAGGGGGTCCAGCGAAGGTCCGACGACTGTGCCAAGGTGCCTCAGGACGAGCCTCTCCAGCGACTTCATGACGTGTGATGTCAGGGCCACCGGTCTGTAGTCGCTGTGTCTGCTGGGATGCTTCACCTCGGGCACTGGAACCAGGCATGAGGTTTTCCACCGGTCGGGGACAACCATCTGGGTCAGGCTCAGGTTGAAGAGATGTGAGAAGATCCCACACAGCTGAGAGGCACATCCTTTCAGCACTCTGGGGCTAAGGCCGTCAGGGCCAGCAGCTTTCCTGGGACGAAGGCGGCTGAACTCTCTTCTCACCTCCTCAGCGGTGAAGGCGACAGGAGGGGGTGGAGAGAGTCCCAGTGGGGGGCAGGAAGGCTGAGGTGTAAACGAGACATCGTCCAGGGAAGCAGAAGTGGTGCGTGGGGGAGGGGGAAAGCTCCTTAAAGTGAGGGGTGAGGGCACGGGGGAAGGAAAGTCCTGAGAGGAGCTGGGGGGAGGGTGGGCAGAGGCACCTTCATCAAATCTGTTAAAAAACAGGTTTAGTTTGTTTGCCTCCTGCAGGTCTCCTTCCATCCTCTGGCTTGCTTGTTTTCCATGGCCAGTGATGGTTTTCAACCCACTCCACACCTCCCTCATGTTGTTCTGCTGGAGTTTGCTCTCCAGCTTCCTCCTGTAACTGTCCTTTCCCTCTGCGATCTTCTCCCTCAGCTCAGTCTGCACCTTCTTCAGTTCCTCTTTGTCTCCACTCCTGAATGCCGTCTTCTTCCTGTTCAGCGTGTCCTTAATGTCCTTAGTCACCCAGGGTTTGTTGTTTGAGAAACAATGCACAGTCTTGGTGGGGATCATGTTGTCCGTGCAGAAGTTGACATAGTCAGTTATGCAGTCGGAGAGTTTTCCGATGTCGTCTCCCTGGTCTTCGCAGAGCACATCCCAGTCCGTCGTCTCGAAGCATCCCCTAAGAGTCAGTTCTGACTGCACAGAACTGACTCAGAACTAACAACTGCACTTTCTGTCCAGAATTGAGATTCCCTGGAGTGATAGTTGGGGTAACTGTGGTTGTACGGTTTGGTGCGTCATTAAATTTTTGGTCAGGAATACAAATTGTCGAGGCAGTGCGTTTCGTAACTTTATCAACTCTAATATGGGAGGCTTAAATCTGTGTGTAGTACAGAACTGTTCATAGTCTAGACGACTGCCATTGTCATCCATCAAGTCAATTATTGACCATATACCTTTCTCAAAGCATTCCTTGTAAAACAGAGGTTTGTTGCCACGCAGTACATATCTATTGTTCCAAATTATTGTACTGTGTGGTGAGAAATTGTGTACATAAATCATTTTCCAGTATAATAGTATTTGTTTATGGAACTCTGAAAATTGGACAGGAATCTTGTTGATATCCAAGTCAGAGATAAGTAGAAGACTTAGGCTGCCGACTATGTTGAATAAGTAGTTTGGAGTACAATACCAGAAAGAATGATGATGTTTGATCCAGGATTTCAACCAGTTCACCTTCAATGTCCCATTCAGGCAGTCCAACTCTATCACTTTCAGCCCTCCTTCACTTGTTTCTTTCACCATATGTGATTTTTTTAGATGGTGTGGTCTGTTCCTCCAGATAAAGTTGAAATTTATTTGGTTAATAGATTTTATGAGTTGATTTGAAGCAGCATTGGAATACACTGGGTATATACATCTGGATAAACATTCCATTTTAGTCAAATATATCCGGCCTAATATTGATAAATCTCTTTGGAGCCATATATTCAATTTTGCTTTACTTTGATTCAGTTTAGATTCAATGTTCCTGGACTGATTTAACTTTTGGTCCTTAGATAGGAAAATGCTCAAGTATTTTATTTCTGATTTGATAGGAACATTGCTGATTTCCTTTAGTGGTGAGTCATGCAGCTCAAGAAGTTTGCATTTCTTTAAGTTTAATGACAATCCTGAAGCCTTGGAGAATGTTTCAATTTTTTCAACGCTTATTGGGACTTGATGTTCATTTTTCAAAACTAAGGTTGTGTCATCTGCCAGCAGGCTAATAACAATTTCTGTCCCCGACATTATTTCTGTCCCACACATACACACACACACACACGCACACATACACACACACACAGACACACTCACACACACCTTAATTCCACTCTTTTATATACGCATGCCTGGAGTTCCGGGAGCTCGTTCTCAACGTTCTGGGGATAATCATAGCTGTGCTGATAGCATTAGCCGAAACGCCCCCCCACACACCACCACCACCACCACCACCACCACCCCACACACACATTAGCTCCTCCATTCATTCACATGTACACGCCGGCTGCTCCGGGAGCTCCACGCCGACGTTTCGGGGATCGATGTCCGGAGAAGGTGCACCATTGCCGGCCTGCGGTGTCCTGTAGAACCCCCCCCTCCATACACACATGCAATACGCCTTGAAACGCATCGCTCGCACCGACGCGGGGAATCCATTACCCTACTTCCACAACAACGGCGAGAATCACATTGCGTCGGCCGCCGTGAGGAAGAGGGGGGGGGGGGGGACATTAAGGGGGGGGGGGGGGGAGAGACATGGAGATTTTCTCAGCCTCTCATTCTTTTTTCTTTTTTTTTAATTGAACATAAATAGTACACACAACTATACAAATGTACAAATAAACATGGCAAGGTAGAACTGAATGTCAATGACACAACCAGGCATGAGGAAGCAAAGGACATAAGGACATTCGTTCTGTATGTAATCAGAAGTTAATAGTGTTAACGGTTTGTGAGAAATTTACAATGCTAGACAAAAAAAGAAATTAAAATGAAATAATTAAATCAATAGATAGACAAATAAAAAATTAAAATGAAAAAAAGATTGCAAGAGGAGTACAACATGTAATTAAGTTGGCGACCCACAAGGAATCTCAGATATCAAACTGTATATTTTTTGTTGTTTATATATAAACATATACAAAACAAACATATATTGTTTGTTTTTGTTTATTTTTGGGATATATTGAGGAATATTTGTTGGAAAGGAGTCACAATCGCTTTTTGACAATGTCGAAGTGCATAGGTGGCAATAGAATTTAAAGATTTCTGTGGAAATTATAGCCTCATCTGTAATTTCCTTTTTGTTAAGACGGGCTTCCGCTTTGCTCCGCTCCTCCGCTCCTCCGCTCTTCCGCTCCGGGCCCTGGAACTCCCGATCTGCGGGACTTCGGTGAATTCCGGGCCAGTCTTCTGCTCTTCTGCTCTCCTCCGCTTCTTCGCTCCCCCGCTTTGGACCCTGGAACTCCCGAACTGGGCCGGGCTTCTGCCCTCCGCCTCTTCTCTGCTCATCCGCTCCAGGCCCTGGCACTCCCTGTCATCCAGTCTTTCGCATGTGCGTGCCCGGAGGTCCGGGAGCTCCACTCAAACGTCCGGGCGATAAGGGTAAGGGGTCCTGCTCCCACCCCCCCCCCCCACCCCCTCGCCGCCTCTGAGAAGAGAAACATCTCCTCCGCTCCTCCGCTTCTCAGCTCCTCCGCTCCTCCGCTGCGGAACCAGGTACCACCGATCCGCCAGACTCGGGTGAATTGCGGACAGGGCTTTTGCTGTCCTCCGCTCCTCCGCTTTGGGCCCTGGAACTCCCGAACCGCTGGACATAAGCGAATCAAGGCCGGGCATCTGCCCTCCTCCGCTCCTCAGCTCATCCGCTCGAGGCCCTGGTACTCCCAGTCCGCGGGAACCCCCCCCATCCCCACCCACCCACCAAAACAAACTCTCACACACACATAAACACACGCACACACACACACACACACACACACAGACACACACCCAGACACACACACACACACACACACACACACATCTGAACTCATCATAGCTGTGCTAATAGCATTGGCTGAAACGTATCCACAACAAAACAAACATTAGCTCATCCACTCATTCACATATGTGTGTGCCCAGAGGTACGGGAGCTCCAGTCATACGTCCGGGTGATCTATGTCCGGAGAAGGCTCACATTGGCCGGTCTAAGGGGTCCTGCTGCCCCCAAGCTTCCCCGCCTTTGAGAAGAGAAACATAACTCCGCTCCTCCGCTTCTCAACTCCTCTGCTCCTCCGCTATGGGCCCTGGTACTCCCGATCCTCCGAACTCAGGCGAATAGCGTGACGTGCTTCTGCTCTCCTATAAGCCCCTACACACTTCAAACACGGCTGTTATCACCCTGTTACTGCATTACAATGACACCCATTTGCTTTTGATCTCAGTGTCTGCCACCGTACGGAAAAAGCGGGGGGACGGGGGGGGGGGGGGGGGACATAAGGGCATTCGTTCTGTATGTAATCAGAAGTTAATAGTGTTAACGGTTTGCGAGAAATTTTTAATGCTAGAAAAAACAGAAAATTAAAAGGAAATAATTAAATAAATAGATAGAAAAATAAAATTAAAAACTAAAAAAAAAAATTGTAAGGGGAATATAACATGTAATTAAGTTGGCCGTTCACAAGGAATCTCAGACATCAAACTGTTTTTAATTGAACATACATAGTACACACAAATATACAAATGTACAAATAAACATGGCAAGGTAGAACTGAATGTCAATGAAACAACCAGGGATGAGGAAGCAACGGACATAAGGACATTTGTTCTGTATGTAATCAGAAGTTAATAGTGTTAACGGTTTGTGAGAAATTTACAGTGCTAGACAAAAAAAGAAATTAAAAGGAAATAATTAAATCAATAGATAGACAAATAAAAAATTAAAACGAAAAAAAAATTGCAAGGGGAATATAACATGTAATTAAGTTGTTTTTTTTTTTTTCCAAAAAAAGGAATCTCAGACATGGGTAACTGTATATTTTTTAGTTTTTGGATTTTTCCATAAGTTTTAAGGATTTTTTTTTATAATTCAAAATCGTTTATGAAGAAATTAAAATTTGGGGAGCATTTTTGCATTCTGTTTTTGTGAATGAAGAACTTGGCCAGGCCTAAAAGAACATTGACACAGAGTTCATCTGTTATGTTGCTTATAAGTAAACCAAATGTGATATCATCTTTTGAGAGGGAAACTGGTGACGATGGAATGAGAATGAGAAAAAATATATGGTCAGTGGTTTCAATGTTGTCTTCACAAAATGTACAAATATTATCTTCAAAAGTAAAGCGTACCCGCATTAATTCCTTAGATGGGTAGATGTCATTCATAATTTAGAAGTGGGTCTCTTCTTGCCTTGGGGGGTATGGGTAGAGTCAGACACATAGTTCGCAGCGTGGCAATCGATTCCTTATCAAATTTATTTCAAATATTATTTTTGTTTTGACGTCCAGGGAATAAGTTTCCTGTGAAACATGTCCTAATAAAGGAGTTGCTGCACTTTCTGTCCAGAATTGAGATTCCCTGGAGTGATAGTCGGGGTAACTGTGGTTGTACGGTTCGGTGCGTCATTATATTTTTGGTCAGGAATACAAATTGTCGAGGCAGTGCGTTTCGTAACTTTATCAACTCTAATATGGGAGGCTTAAATCTGTGTGTAGTACAGAACTGTTCATAGTCTAGACGACTGCCATTGTCATCCATCAAGTCAATTATTGACCATATACCTTTCTCAAAGCATTCCTTGTAAAACAGAGGTTTGTTGCCATGCAGTACATATCTATTGTTCCAAATTATTGTACTGTGTGGTGAGAAATTGTGTACATAAATCATTTTCCAGTATAATAGTATTTGTTTATGGAACTCTGAAAATTGGACAGGAATCTTGTTGATATCCAAGTCAGAGATAAGTAGAAGACTTAGGCTGCCGACTATGTTGAATAAGTAGTTTGGAGTACAATACCAGAAAGAATGATGATGTTTGAATCAGGATTTCAACCAGTTCACCTTCAATGTCCCATTCAGGCAGTCCAACTTTATCACTTTCAGCCCTCCTTCACTTGTTTCTTTCACCATATGAGATTTTTTTAGATGGTGTGGTCTGTTCCTCCAGATAAAGTTGAAATTTATTTGGTTAATAGATTTTATGAGTTGATTTGGAGCAGCATTGGAATACACTGGGTATATACATCTGGATAAACATTCCATTTTAGTCAAATATATCCGGCCTAATATTGATAAATCTCTTTGGAGCAATATATTCAATTTAGCTTTACTTTGATTCAGTTTAGATTCAATGTTCCTGGATTGATTTAACTTTTGGTCCTTAGATAGGAAAATGCTCAAGTATTTTATTTCTGATTTGATAGGAACATTACTGATTTCCTTTAGTGGTGAATCATGCAGCTCAAGAAGTTTGCATTTCTTTAAGTTTAATGACAATCCTGAAGCCTTGGAGAATGTTTTAATTTTTTCAACGCTTATTGGGACTTGATGTTCATTTTTCAAAACTAAGGTTGTGTCATCTGCCAGCAGGCTAATAACAATTTCTGTCCACGACATTATTTCTGTCCCACACACACACACACACACACACACACACACACACACACACATAGACACACACACAAACACACACACACACACGCACACACACACTCACACACACCTTAATTCCACTCTTTTATATACGCATGTCTGGAGTTCCGGGAGCTCGTTCTCAACGTTCTGGGGATAATCATAGCTGTGCTGATAGCATTAGCCGAAACGCCCCCCCCCCCCTCCCCCACACCACCACCACCCCACACACACATTAGCTCCTCCATTCATTCACATGTACACGCCGGCTGCTCCGGGAGCTCTACGCCGACGTTTCGGGGATCGATGTCCGGAGAAGGTGCACCATTGCCGGTCTGCGGTGTCCTGTAGACCCCCCCCCCTCCATACACACATGCAATATGCCTTGAAACGCATCGCTCGCACCGGCGTCCTACTGCCCCCAAACTTCCCATCCTCTGCCTTTGAGAAGAGAAACATTACCTCCGCTCCTCCATTCCTCCGCTTCTCCGCTCCACCGCTCCTCCGCTCCTCAGCGATGGGCCCTGGTACCCCCCCCCCCCACCTAAACAAACTCTCACACATACACACACGAACACACTCACACAGACACAAAAACAAACAAACACACACACACACACACACACACCTTAACTCATCATAGCTGTGCTAATAGCATTAGCCGAAACGCATCCACAACCAAACAAACATTAGCTCATCCACTCATTCACATGTGTGTGCCCAATGGTCCGGCAGCTCCAATCATACGACCGGGGGATCTATGTCCGGAGAATGCTCACATTAGCCCGTCTAAGGGGTTCTTCTGCCCCCAAGCTTCCCCTCCTCTGAGAGAAGAAACATTACCTTCGCTCCTCTGCTCCTCCGCTTCTCAGCTCCACCGCTCCTCCGCGATGGGCCCTGGTACTCCCCCCCCTCTCCCACCCACCTAAACAAACTCTCACACAAAATCACTCACACACACACAAAAACACACAAACACACACACACACACATACACACACACCTTAACTCATAGCTGTGCTAATAGCATTAGCCGAAACGCATTCACAACCAAACAAACATTAGCTAAACCACTCATTCACATGTGTGTGCCCAATGGTACTCCCTGTCCACGACCCCCCCCCCACCAAAAGAGCCTCTCACACACACACACACACACACAAAGACACTCAGACACACACAGACACACACATAATCACATACACATACCTTAAGTCTTCATAGCTGTGCTAATAGCTTTAGCCGAAACGCATCCACAACCAAACAAACATTAGCTCATCCACTCATTCACATGTGTGTGCCCTGGTACTCCGTGTCCGCGACCCCCCCCCCCCCACCACCACCAAAACAAACTATCACACACATACACAAAGACACTCACACACACACACACACTGACACACATACACACATTAAGTCATCATAGCTGTGCTAATAGCATTAGCCGAAACGCATCCACAACCAAAGAAACATTAGCTCATCCATTCATTCACATGTGTGTGCTCAATGGTCCGCTTCTCCGCTCCACCGCTCCTCCACTATGGGCCCTGGTACTCCCGATCCGCCGGACTCAGGAGAATTAAGAATAAGAATCAGAACAACTTTTATAATCCCGAAGGAAATTGCAGTGCCAGAGTTACAGAAAATATAACAGTAATAAATAATAAAAGAAAGGCAGAATTATAAATAAAAATAAACTATAAACTATAAAGTGTTTCAGTGAAACTATAAAGTGTCTTAGTAAGCAGTGATAAAACTATAAGTGTCTTAGTAACAAGTGAGGTAAGGAGTGCACAATAGTATGATAGAAGGGAACATTATGGTGTAGCTGTTATGAGATGAGATGAAATATTGCACAATGTCGCTGTTATGAAATGAAATATTGCACAGTTTCTGAATATTGCACAGAAATGAGATATTGCACATTTTTGTTTGTTTTTAAGTTAAAGATAGGTTTTTATGGTTGCCGGCGGCTGAATGGGACGTGCTTCTGCCCTCCATCCACTCCACAGCTCATCCGCTCCAGGCCCAGCTACCCCCTGTCCGCGCCCCCCCCCCACCTAAACAAACTGTCACACACATATACACAATCGCACACACAAACACACACACACACACACACACACAAGAACACACAAACACACAAACACACAAACACACACACACACACACACCTTAAGTCATCATACCTGTGCTAATAGCTCCCAAGCTTCCCCGCCTCTGAGAGGAAAAACAATACCTCCGCTACTCCGCTCCTGCGCTTCTCAGCTCCACCGCTCCTCCGCTATGGGCCCTGGTACTCCCCCCCCCCCCCCACCAAAACAAACTCTCACAAAAAATCACTCACACACACACAAAAACACACAAACACACACACACACACATACACACACACCTTAACTCATCATAGCTGTGCTAATAGCTTTAGCCGAAACGCATCCACAACCAAACAAACATTAGCTCATCCACTCATTCACATGTGTGTGCCCTGGTACTCCTTGTCCGTGACGCCCCCCCCCCCCACCAAAACAAACTATCACACACATACACAAAGACACTCACACACACACACACACACTGACACACATACACACATTAAGTCATCATAGTTGTGCTAATAGCATTAGCCGAAATGCATCCACAACCAAACAAACATTAGCTCATCCACTCATTCACATGTGTGTGCCCAATGGTTCGCTTCTCCGCTCCACCGCTCCTCCGCTATGGGCCCTGGTACTCCCGATCCGCCGGACTCAGGAGAATTATGGGACGTGCTTCTGCCCTCCATCCGCTCCACAGCTCATCCGCTCCAGGCCCAGCTACCCCCTGTCCGCCCCCCCCCCCCACCTAAACAAACTGTCACACACATATACACAAACGCACACACAAAAACACACACACACACACACACAAGAACACACAAACACACAAACACACACACACCTTAAGTCATCATAGCTGTGCTAATAGCTCCCAAGATTCCCCGCCTCTGAGAGGAGAAACAATACCTCCGCTATTCCGCTCCTCCGCTTCTCAGCTCCACCGCTCCTCGGCTATGGGCCCTGGTACCCCCCCCCCCCACCTAAACACACTCACTCACACACAAAAACACACAAACACACACACGCACACACACACACACACACATACACAAACACACCTTAACTCATCATAGCTGTGCTAATAGCATTAGCCGAAACGTATCCACTACCAAACAAACATTAGCTCATCCACTCATTCACATGTGTGTGCCCAATGGTCCGGGAGCTCCAATCATACGTCCGGGGGATCTATATCTGGAGAAGGCTCACAGTGGCTGGTCTAAGGCGTCCTACTGCCCCCAAACTTCCCATCCTCTGCCTTTGAGAAGAGAAAAATTACCTCCGCTCCTCCATTCCTCCGCTTCTCCGCTCCACAGCTCTTCCGCGATGGGCCTTGGTACCCCCCCCCCACCTAAACAAACTCTCACACACACACACACGAACACCCTCACACAGACACAAAAACAAACAAACACACACACACACACACACACACACACACACACACACACACACACCTTAACTCATCATAGCTGTGCTAATAGCATTAGCCGAAATGCATCCACAACCAAACAAACATTAGCTCATCCACTCATTCACATGTGTGTGCCCAATGGTCTGGGAGCTCCAATCATACGTTCGGGGGATCTATGTCCGGAGAATGCTCACATTAGCCCGTCCAAGGGGTTCTGATGCCCCCAAGCTTCCCCGCCTCTGAGAGGAGAAACTATGCCTCTGCTACTCCGCTCCTCCGCTTCTCAGCTCCACTGCTCCTCCGCTTTGGGCCCTGGAATTCCCGAACCGCTGGACATAAGCGAATCAAGGCCGGGCATCTGCCCTCCTCCGCTCCTCAGCTCATCCGCTCGAGGCCCTGGTACTCCCTGTCCGCGACCCCCCCCACCTAAACAAACTCACACACAGACACACACACACACACACACCTTAACTCATCTTAGCTGTGCTAATAGCATTAGCCGAAACGCATCCACAACCAAACAAACATTAGCTCATCCACTCATTCACATGTGTGTGCCCAATGGTCCGGCAGCTCCAATCATACGACCGGGGGATCTATGTCCGGAGAATGCTCACATTAGCCCGTCTAAGGCGTTCTTCTGCCCCCAAGCTTCCCCGCCTCTGAGAGAAGAAACATTACCTCCGCTCCTCCGCTCCTCCGCTTCTCAGCTCCACTGCTCCTCCGCTATGGGCCCTGGTACTCCCCCCCCCCCCACCTAAACAAACTCTCACACAAAATCACTCACACACACACAAAAACACACAAACACACACACACACACACACATACACACACACCTTAACTCATCATAGCTGTGCTAATAGCATTAGCTGAAACGCATCCACAACCAAACAAACATTAGCTCATCCACTCATTCACATGTGTGTGCCCTATGGTACTCCCTGTCCGCGACCCCCCCCACCAAAAGAGCCTCTCACACACACACACACAGACACACATATACACTCATACACACACCTTAAGTCTTCATAGCTGTGCTAATAGCTTTAGCCGAAACGCATCCACAACCAAACAAACATTAGCTCATCCACTCATTCACATGTGTGTGCCCTATGGTATTCCCTGTCCGCGACCCCCCCCACCAAAAGAGCCTCTCACACACACACACACAGACACACATATACACTCATACACACACAATAAGTCATCATAGCTGTGCTAATAGCTTTAGCCGAAATGCATCCACAACCAAACAAACATTAGCTCATCCACTCATTCACATGTGTGTGCCCAATGGTCCGCTTCTCCGCTCCACCGCTCCTCCGCTATGGGCCCTGGTACTCCCGATCCGCCGGACTCAGGAGAATTACGGGACGTGCTCCATCCGCTCCACATCTCATCCACTCCAGGCCCAGCTACCCCCTGTCCGCGCCCCCCCCCCACCTAAACAAACTGTCACACACATATACACAAACACACACACACACACACACAAACACACACACACACACACACACACACACACACACACACACACACCTTAATTCCACTCTTTTATATACGCATGTCTGGAGTTCCGGGAGCTCGTTCTCAACGTTCTGGGAATAATCATAGCTGTGCTGATAGCATTAGCCGAAACGCCCCCCCCCCCCCCCCCCCCACACACACACACACACACCACCACCACCACCACCACCCCACACACACATTAGCTCCTCCATTCATTCACATGTACACGCCGGCTGCTCCGGGGGCTCCACGCCGACGTTTCGGTGATCGATGTCCGCAGAAGGTGCACCATTGCCGGTCTGCGGTGTCCTGTAGACCCCCCCCTCCATACACACATGCAATACGCCTTGAAACGCATCGCTCGCACCGACGCGGGGAATCCTTTTCCCTACTTCCACAACAACGGCGAGAATCGCGTTGCGTCGGCCGCCGTGAGGAAGGGGGGGGGCATTAAGGGGGGGGAGAGAGAGACATGGAGATTTTCTCAGCCTCTCATTCTTTTTTGTTTTTTTAATTGAACATAAATAGTACACACAACTATACAAATGTACAAATAAACATGGCAAGGTAGAACTGAATGTCAATGAAACAACCAGGCATGAGGAAGCAAAGGACATAAGGACATTCGTTCTGTATGGAATCAGAAGTTAATAGTGTTAACGGTTTGTGAGAAATTTACAATGCTAGACAAAAAAAGAAATTAAAATGAAATAATTAAATCAATAGATAGACTAATAAAAAATTAAAACGAAAAAAAGATTGCAAGGGGAGTACAACATGTAATTAAGTTGGCGACTCACAAGGAATCTCAGATATCAAACTGTATATTTTTTGTTGTTTATATATAAACATATACAAAACAAACATATATTGTTTGTTGTTGTTTATTTTTGGGATATATTGAGGAATATTTGTTGGAAAGGAGTCACAATCGCTTTTTGACAATGTCGAAGTGTATAGGTGGCTATAGAATTTAAAGATTTCTGTGGAAATTATAGCCTCATCTGTAATTTCCTTGTTGTTAAGACGGGCTTCCGCTTTGCTCCGCTCCTCCGCTCCTCCGCTCCTCCGCTCCTCCGCTCCTCCGCTGCGGAACCAGGTACTACCGATCCGCCGGACTCAGGTGAATTGCGGACAGGGCTTTTGCTGTCCTCCGCTTCTCCGCTTTTGGCCCTGGAACTCCCGAACCGCTGGACATAAGTGAATCACGGTCCGGGCTTCTGCCCTCCTCCGCTCCTCCCCTCATCCGCTCCAGGCCCTGGTACTCCCTGTCCGCGGGAACCCCCCCCCACCAAAACAAAACAAACTCTCACACACAGATAAACACACAGACACACACACACAAACACACACACAAACACACACACACACACACACACCTGAACTCATCATAGCTGTGCTAATAGCATTGGCCAAAACGTATCCACAACAAAACAAACATTAGCTCATCCACTCATTCACATATGTGTGTGCCTAGAGGTACGGGAGCTCCAGTCATACGTCCGGGTGATCTATGTCCGGAGAAGGCTCACATTGGCCGGTCTAAGGGGTTCTTCTGCCCCCAAGCTTCCCCGCCTCTGAGAGGAGAAAAATTACCTCCGCTCCTCCGCTCCTCCGCTTTTCAGCTCCACCGCTCCTCCTCTATGGGCCCTGGTACTCCCCCCCCCCCACCTAAACAAACTCTCACACATACACACACAAACACACTCACACACACACAAAAACACACAAACACACACACACACACACACACACATACACACACACCTTAACTCATCATAGCTGTGCTAATAGCATTAGCCGAAACGCATCCACAACCAAACAAACATTAGCTCATCCACTCATTCACAGGTGTGTGCCCAATGGTCCGAGAGCTCCAATCATACGTCCGGGGGATCTTTGTCCGGAGTATGCTCACATTAGCCAGTCTAAGGGGTTCTTCTGCCCCCAAACTTCCCCGCCTCTGAGAGGAGAAACATTACCTCCGCTCCTCTGCTTCTCAGCTCCATCGCTCCTCCGCTTTGGGCCCTGGAATTCCCGAACCGCTGGACATAAGCGAATCACGGGCCGGGCTTCTGCCCTCCTCCGCTCCTCAGCTCATCGTTCGAGGCCCCGGTACTCCCTGTCCGCAACCCCCCCCCACCTAAACAAATTCACACTCACACACACGCACACACACACACACACACACACACAAACACACCTTAACTCATCATAGCTGTGCTAATAGCATTAGCCGAAACGCATCCACAACCAAACTGTTGCGTTTAAGTTCGCAGCTTCTTCGTTTTCCATGTTTCGGAAGGAATTCACAAGTTTGCCTTGTTTGAATCGTCTTTTATTTTCTTCTTCACAGCTCCGGGAATCAACATCGGTTAGCCATGGGACATGTACAGTACAGAGTGAGGGAAAAATTCCCGCCAGCACCGCTATACCAAAAAAAAAAACACTGACGTAGAAGTTAACGTCAAGTTAGCTGAACAGTCGCGAAAAACTAAAACAAGTCCCAAACCTTGTCATAAAGTGCCATGCATTTCCTGAGAGTAGATACAAATACAACATATGTATACTAGAATGTAAACTCAAATAAAACTAATGAGATCACCTATCTCAACACCCCCTCTTGATCTCAACATCCAAAAAAAATCTTTGGACATTTTAATTTCCAAAGAACCACTTTTTGAATTTTTCTATTTTTACCTTTGTCATGAGTTTTGTCGAGATGTCTGCCAACATGTCCTCTGATGGACAATAGATAAGATTTATTTTACCCTCACTGAGTGCTTCACGAATGAAATTATATTTTACATCAATGTGTTTTGACCTTTGTCTGTTTACAGGATTCTTACACAGTGCGATGGCCCCCTGATTGTCTCCGTAGATTGTTGTGCAACTGTACATTTTGTTGTCCATACCGTTTAACAGTTGAGACAGGTACATGTTTTCTTGTGCGGTGGTGGCTTGGCCGATGTATTCAGCCTCACATGTTGACAGGGCCACTGTGGGCTGTTTCCTTGACTTCCATGCAATGGCTGGGCCTTGTTTTGTTAAACTGAAACAGTAGCCTGTAGTGCTACGTCTGTCTTCGACAGACGATGCCCAGTCTGAATCACTGTAAGCTATCAGGTTCAAATCCTCCTTATTTTTCTTGAAACTTAGTTCATAATCAGCTGTCTCCTTCAAATACCTCAGAACATGTTTTGGAGCTACTAAATTTTTTACTTTTGCCATTGCCAGATTCTGTGATAGTTTGCTCACTATCCAGCTGATATCAGGTCTGGTGCAAATCATGGCATAAATAAGACTGCCTACAATCTCACGATATTCTTTGGGGTCGACAGGTTCACTTTGCTCATTTTCATCAGCTACAGGGATGCCCTCTAATTTTTGCTCACTTGGAGTAGATCTTGCTTTACATTCTGACATTCCAAATCTCTCTAGCATTTTTAGGATGTACTTTGTCTGGTTCATTTTGATTTCATCCCCCTTTTGTTCAAATTGTATGCCCAAAAAATATGGTAGTTTCCCCAGGTCTTTCATGTTGAACTTGAATTTCATGTTCTGTTTAAATGTGCTGAGTGCATCATTGCTGCTTGCTGCAATAATTAAATCATCTACCCAAATTATTACAATGATTGTGTCACCATTTTCCGTCTGTTTTCTGTACACACAGTGGTCAGAGAGATTTCTCACAAAGTTGTCCTGTTCTAAATGGTCATTAAGGAGTTCATACCAGTTTCTTCCTGATTGTTTCAGGCCATAAAGAGATTTCTTTAATCTATACACTAGTTTCTCTCCTGTTTCTGACATCATTTCAAACCCTTCTGGTTGTTCCAAGAAAATCTCCTCATGTATTGGAGCATGTAAATATGCCGTCTTAACATCCAATTGATGGACAATGAGGTTATTTTGTACGGCTATCTGCATTAGTGCCCGCATTGATGTAATGTTGGCTGTCGGTGCAAAAGTTTCATAGTCGTCTATGCCTTCTGTTTGATTGTAACCCTTAGCTACATATCTGGCCTTAAATATTTGTCCTCCTTCAGCATTTTCTTTAAGGGCAAATACCCATTTTCCTCCAATTACTTTTCTCCCTTCAGGTAAAGTTGTCAGTTCAAATGTGTCATTCTGTTTAAGCGAGTCAATCTCTTCCCTCATGGCACAATTCCACCCGGGTGCCAGTGGTGACTTCAGTGCTTCACTATAATTCTGTGGGACTCCGCACACAGTCCTGTAACAGTAATCAATAGTTGTATGATTTTTATCATTGTTAATATAGTCTGTCTGATACTCCTCTAAATACCTTGGAACGACCCTTTTTCGTCTAGGATAGCGACTGGTTTGATTATATCTGGGTTTTATGTCTGACCTCGTCTCTTTTTCATTTTGGACATTTTCTGCTGTTTCTTCGTCATGTGACACATCTGCGTTAGTACTCTCATCCTCATTTTGTATATGGTTGTCTGTTTTATTTTCACTTTGTGACACATCAATACTGGTTTCATCTGTAGATTCTGTGCCTTCATATCCCTGGATTTCGGTCTCATAATCATCAGTTTGTGTTTGTTGTTCAATTCTTCCCTTTTTGATCAATTTCACCAGTCTCTGTTTTGCCACTTTTTCTGTAAGTGGATTATAGACCAGGTATGAAGGGCTTTTCTTACTGTATCCCACAAATATTCCTCTTTCACATCTGGGATCTAATTTCTTAGTGTCATGTTTGTATGCAGAACACTCAGTTCCGAATATCCACATTTTTGAGAGATTTGGCTTTCTCCCTGTTAACATGAAGTATGGGGTATTTTCGAGTCTGTCATTGTAACATCTATTTCGAATATGGGCAGCGGTCTGGACAGCATAAGGCCACAAAACCTTTGGTAATCCTTTTTCTATTAGCATACACCTTGCCATTTCAAAAAGGGTCCTCCATTGTCTTTCTGCTGTCCCATTTTGATGGGGAGAGTATGGGGATGATGTTTCATGTCTTATGCCTTTCTCCCTTAGAAGAGATTGAAAAGCATTTCCTGTGTATTCAGTCCCGTTGTCTGACCTGATACATTTGACACAACCATACGCTGCGCTGTCAGCAAGGAACTTCTCTGTTGCTAATGTAGCTTCACTCTTGTATTTGAGAAAATATACAAATACTGCCCCTGAATAATCATCTGTGAATGAAATGACATACTTATGCCCTTCTTGACCAGCTGGTTCAATCGGGCCTGATAAGTCAGCGTGTACCATTTTTAGGGGTGCATCAGCTTTTGCATCAGCTTGCCTGTTTCTGCTATTTGTGAATTTTCCCTCTGTGCATACGTTACAGTCTACCTTGGTCTGACCTGTAATCTTCATACCCTCGACTAAGTTTGGTCATTTTAATACATCTTTTACATTGCAGTGTCCCATAATCTCATGCCATGTTTTGACATCACAAGTTCAGTTTACTTTATCCCTGGACATCATGTCATTTACTGTATCGTCATAAAGTTGTTGATAATTTACCGTTCTTATGTAGTAGAGTCTGTCACATTCCTCAATGCTGAAAATTGTTCCTTCTTTGGTTATGAATCTGTTCTCTCCTTCTTTGAATATCACGCTGGCTCCATCAGCTGTGGCTGCCTTCACCGATATGAAGTCCTGAGGATATGATGGGATGAATAAGGCTCCCCTTAAGGTTACCAGGACAGGTTTTCCTTCAATGTCCTGGAGTAACACTTCTGCATCACCTCTTTTTAGTGCCACTTTGTTTCTTCTGGTCCCGTCTGCTAGCTCCATGTAATGTTTGTTTGGGTTGAAAAACTCATCAAATCTTGTGAATTTGTCTTCTTGTGTTATGATGTGTGATGTAGCGCCACAGTCTACCATCAGTCCATTTTTTCTGATATTTTCCGGAGAGACTTTTTGACTGACCTTGAATACAAAAGTTTGCTCATCTTCCTTATCTTTGTCTTGGATGTCTGTGTTTTGTTTGATCGAGTCTTCTTTGGGCTTGGATTTTCTTCTGCATGTCTCATCGGTGTGGGTTGCGCTTCTGTGATAGCTGCACCATTTTGGCCCTGATTTTTGGTGACAAGCTTTTGACATATGGCCACGGTTTCCACATCCATAGCAGATCACCGTTGACATGTCCACTTTCATGACATTGTCTGATTTGGTTTTGCTGTCAAACTTTTCAGTCTCTTCATAACTTCTTAGTTTACTCTTGAACTGAATAAACGTCATTTCTTCACTGCTCTGAGTTACGTGAATGACGAAGGGCTTGTATGGTTCTGGAAGCCCTTTCATAACCATAGCGATCATCAGCTCATCACTTATCACCTGTTTTGTGTTTCTCGGAGCGGTGACTGCCTTTTCTGCTCTGATCATGTAATCTGTTATTGTTTCGTCGGGTTCCTTCTTGAGTGAGCATAGTTCGCTGTACAGGGAAATAATTCTGGGCTTACCCTGGCTGGCATAATGATCCCGTAATGTTTTCAAAGCTTTTCGACCGTCATCTGCGGCTTCCCTCATTACCAATGATAGACTTTTATCATCGAGGAACTGGATAAGCTCAGCGTAGCATTCTGCATTTTTATCTGGGTCGGGCTCAACAGTTGAAAGTATTGTCTCTTTCAAACCTTCAAGTCGCATGTGTCCCAGAAACTTTACTTCCCAAAGCTCGTAGTTGTGTTCGTCTCCATCGGCAACCAAACGTTGCCATCTTCCTCCTTTTGTGCGTAGCCTGGGCCCATAACCTGTTGCGTTTAAGTTTGCGGCTTCTTCGTTTTCCATGTTTCGGAAGGAATTCACAAGTTTGCCTTGTTTGAATCGTCTTTTATTTTCTTCTTCACAGCTCCGGGAATCAACATCGGTTAGCCATGGGACATGTACAGTACAGAGTGAGGGAAAATTCCCGCCAGCACCGCTATACCAAAAAAGAAAACACTGACGTAGAAGTTAACGTCAAGTTAGCTGAACAGTCGCGAAAAACTAAAACAAGTCCCAAACCTTGTCATAAAGTGCCATACATTTCCTGAGAGTAGATACAAATAAAACATATGTATACTAGAATGTAAACTCAAATAAAACTAATGAGATCACCTATCTCAACAGTCCTTATGTCCTTTGCTTCCTCATGCCTGGTTGTTTCATTGACATTCAGTTCTACCTTGCCATGTTTATTTGTACATTTGTATATTTGTGTGTACTATTTATGTTCAATTAAAAAAAAAAAAAAAAGAATGAGAGGCTGAGAAAATCTCCATGTCTCTCTCTCTCCCCCCCTTAATGCCCCCCCCCCCCCTCTTCCTCACGGCGGCCGACGCAATGTGATTCTCGCCGTTGCTGTGGAAGTAGGGTAAAGGATTCCCCGCGTCGGTGCGAGCGATGCGTTTCAAGGCGTATTGCATGTGTGTATGGAGGGGGGGGGTCTACAGGATACCGCAGGCCGGCAATGGTGCACCTTCTGCGGACATCGATCACCGAAACGTCGGCGTGGAGCTCCCGGAGCAGCCGGCGTGTACATGTGAATGAATGGAGGAGCTAATGTGTGTGTGGTGGTGGTGGTGGGGGGGGGGGGGGGGCGTTTCGGCTTGACGGGAAAGAAACCAAATGTGTCACAAATGCAAAAGTTTGGTGCTGTGTGCTATGCATACAAGCACAACAAAAAGAAACTTGACTCAAGAGGTGAGAAGGGAGTTTTCATTGGATATGACAAAAATAGTCCAGCTTATTTTGTATATTATCCAAATAGTGAAAGAGTACTAAAACAGACTGCTAAAATTTGTGTCGAACCCATCTCCAGAGCAACGAACCCAGACAGAGATGAGCTCAGACCAGGATGATGATGATAATGATGATGATGATGATGATGATGATGATGATGATGATGATGATGATGATGATGATGATGATGATGATGATGATCAGTTAGACATTTAAAGAGGCAAGGAGTTCCCTCAATGCTGACAAGTGGATGAAATCTATGGACGAAGAGATGGAGTCATTGAGAGAGAAGAACACTTTTACCCTAACACAGCTACCCCAAGGCAAGTGTGCAGTGGGGGTGGGGGTGGGGGGTGGGGGGCGTATGCGCTAAAAAGAAATGAAGATGGCACAAACAAATATAAAGCTCGTTATGTTGCTAAGGGCTACAGTCAAAAGTATGGCACGGATTTCGAGGAAACATTTTCTCCAACAGCAAATATGACAAGTGTGAGGGTGTTTATGCAGAAATCAGTTCCGGAAAATTTGTTCTTACACCAAATGGATGTAAAGACAGCCTATCTTCATGCACCCATAGATTGTGAGCTCTGTGTAGAACAACCAGAAGGGTATGAAGTGACAAATAAAAAACAGAAGCTGGTGTGTAAACTTAAAAAGTCACTATACGTCCCTGAACAAGCCGGTCTTCATTGGGATCTGATGCTCCATTCTTACTTGATTGACAATGACTTTATTCAGAATGAAGCAGATCATTGTGTTTATGTCAAAGAAAACCAAAATGACAAGGTCATCATCATAATATGGGTAGATGATTTAATCATAGCTGCGAGTGATGAGGAAGTAATGAAAGAGGTGAAAATCATGCTTACAGCTAGATTTAAAATGAAGGACATGGGCAAAGTGATCAAAATCAATACCCAGAAAATATGTCAGTCAGAAGAGTGTGTTAAGATGTCACAAAGAAAATATGTGGAAAGGTAGCCCTACAGTATTGTCCAACACAAGAGATGCCGGCACATGTTATGACAAAGCCTGCATCACAGTTTAAGTTGTTGAATTTTTCAAAGTTGTTGTTTGTTGTTTGGGTCATGAGTATTTTATTTTGATGTAAATGGGCAAAGATACCAATAATATGAGAGCAAGTGGGGGCGTTGTTAACTGAGAAATATGCTCTCAATTATTTTCCGTTTTATTTCCAAGGGCCAGTCTCAGCTTCCGGTCAACAGGATCCCGCAGACCGGCCAAGGTGCACCTTCTTCGGACACGGATCCCCGTGACGTCGGCGTGAAGCTCCGGGAGCACCAGACATGCACATATGAATAAGCGAAGGAGTCAACTCCATAAGTCCTCCACTCACGGCCTCGGTGTCACTGAATCGAGCAATCTGGTTTTTAATGTTTAAAAATCGGCTTAACATTGAGGTCGAAAACACAGCGGTATCGTTAAAATACAGTAACAGGGTGATAACATCCATGTAAGAAGTGGAGGGGGATTTATTGCACTCACGGCCCCACTCGTTTATTCCTCTCATACACAGCGGCCAGATCACCTGCTGGAGCTCCAAGCGCTGTGCACAGTCGGATGCCGCCATCTAGCGGACATAAAATGTAAGGAAGCGGAGGGAGAACGCCATCCGGTGTTCCCCGAGTAGCGGCGACGAACGAGTTTAGAGCCGTGGAGAAGGTTTGCTTCCCCCCCAACCTCTCTTTCTTACTCCTTCTTCTTCTTCTTCTTCTTCTTCTTCTTCTTCTTCTTCTTCTTCTTCTTCTTCTTCTTCTTCTTCTTCTTCTTCTTCTTTTGTCTTTTCCCGTCAGGTGTGGCCACAGCGAGTCAACTTTCTCCATCTAACCCTATTCTCCGTATCCTCCTCTCTCACACCAACTACCTTCATATCCTCTCTCACCACGTCCATAAATCCTCTCTTTGGTCTTCCTCGAGACCTCTTGCCTTGCAGCTCCAATTCCAGCATCCGTCTACCAATATATTCTCTATCCCTCCTCTGTACATGACCGAACCATCTCAGTCTGGCTTCTCTGACCTTCTCTCCAAAACATCGAACATGTGCTGTTCCTCTGATACTCATTCCTGATCCTATCAATCCTGGTCACTCCGTAAGAGAACCTCAACATCTTCATATCTGCAACCTCTAGTTCTGCCTGCTGTCTTTTTGTCATTGTAACAGTTTCTAGTCCATACATCATCGCTGGTCTCACCACTGTCTTGTACACCTTTGTACACCTTGGTAATGGGCAACCCCGTATCTGACCGTGTGACAAAGCCAAGCAGTGCAGACAATGTGAGACGATCAACTAGAACCAAAAAGAAGCCCAGTTACTTTAATAGTTATGTGACTAGTACTATTGACGATGACCAAGTGTTCACTAACATTGACTACTGTTATAGACTGGCGTGTGGTGTCCCACAGACATTTAAAGAGGCAAGGAGTTCACTTAATGCTGACAAGTGGATGAAATCTATGGACGAAGAGATGGAGTCATTGAGAGAGAAGAACACTTTTACCCTAACACAGCTACCCCAAGGCAAGTGTGCAGTGGGGGTGGGGGTGGGGGGTGGGGGGCGTAAGCGCTAAAAAGAAATGAAGATGGCACAAACAAATATAAAGCTCGGTATGTTGCTAAGGGCTACAGTCAAAAGTATGGCACGGATTTCGAGGAAACATTTTCTCCAACAGCAAATATGACAAGTGTGAGGGTGTTTATGCAGAAATCAGTTCCGGAAAATTTGTTCTTACACCAAATGGATGTAAAGACAGCCTATCTTCATGCACCCATAGATTGTGAGCTCTGTGTAGAACAACCAGAAGGGTATGAAGTGACAAATAAAAAACAGAAGCTGGTGTGTAAACTTAAAAAGTCACTATACGTCCCTGAACAAGCCGGTCGTCATTGGAATCTGATGCTCCATTCTTACTTGATTGACAATGACTTTATTCAGAATGAAGCAGATCATTGTGTCTATGTCAAAGAAAACCAAAATAACAAATTCATCATCATAATATGGGTAGATGATTTAATCATAGCTGCGAGTGATGAGGAAGTAATGAAAGAGGTGAAAATCATGCTTACAGCTAGATTTAAAATGAAGGACATGGGCAAACTGATCAAAATCAATACCCAGAAAATATGTCAGTCAGAAGAGTGTGTTAAGATGTCACAAAGAAAATATGTGGAAAGGTAGTCCTACAGTATTTTCCAACACAAGAGATGCCGGCACATGTTATGACAAAGCCTGCATCACAGTTTAAGTTGTTGAATTTTTCAAAGTTGTTGTTTGGGTCATGAGTATTTTATTTTGATGTAAATGGGCAAAGATACCAATAATATGAGAGCAAGTGGGGGCGTTGTTAACTGAGAAATATGCTCTCAATTATTTTCCGTTTTATTTCCAAGGGCCAGTCTCAACTTCCCAGTCAACAGGACCCCGCAGACCGGCCAAGGTGCACCTTCTTCGGACACGGATCCCTGTGACGTCGGCGTGAAGCTCCGGGAGCACCAGACATGCACATATGAATAAGCGGAGGAGTCGATTCCATAAGTCCTCCACTCACGGCCTCGGTGTCACTGAATCGAGCAATCTGGTTTTTTAATGTTTAAAAATCGGCTTAACATTGAGGTCGAAAAAACAGCGGTATCGTTAAAATACAGTAACAGGGTGATAACATCCATGTAAGAAGTGGAGGGGGATTTATTGCACTCACGGCCCCACTCGTTTATTCCTCTCATACACAGCAGCCAGATCACCTGCTGGAGCTCCAAGCGCTGTGCACAGTCGGATGCCGCCATCTAGCGGACATAAAATGTAAGGAAGCGGAAGGAGAAAGCCATCCGGTGTTCCCCGAGTAGCGGCGACGAACGAGTTTAGAGCCGTGGAGAAGGTTTGCTTCCCCCCCACCCTCTCTTTCTAACTTCTTCTTCTTCTTCTTCTTCTTCTTCTTCTTCTTCTTCTTCTTCTTCTTCTTCTTCTTCTTCTTCTTCTACAGTTTCTAGTCCATACATCATCGCTGGTCTCACCACTGTCTTGTACACCTTTGTACACCTTGGAAATGGGCAGCCCCGTATCTGACCGTGTGACACAGCCAAGCAGTGCAGACAATGTGAGACGATCAACTAGAACCAAAAAGAAGCCCAGTTACTTTAATGGTTATGTGACTAGTGCTATTGACGATGACCAAGTGTTCACTAACATTGACTACTGTTATAGACTGGCGTGTGGTGTCCCACAGACATTTAAAGAGGCAAGGAGTTCCCTCAATGCTGACAAGTGGATGAAATCTATGGACGACGAGATGGAGTCATTGAGAGAGAACAACACTTTGACCCTAACACAGCTACCCCAAGGCAAGTGTGCAGTGGGGGTGGGGGGGTGGGTGTATGCGCTAAAAAGAAATGAAATTGGCACAAACAAATATAAAGCTCGTTATTTTGCTAAGGGCTACAGTCAAAAGTATGGCACGGATTTTGAGGAAACATTTTCTCCAACAGCAAATATGACAAGTGTGAGGGTGTTCATGCAGAAATCAGTTCAGGAAAATTTGGCAGGTCGTCATTGGAATCTGATGCTCCATTCTTACTTGATTGACAACGACTTTATTCAGAATGAAGCAGATCATTGTGTCTATGTCAAAGAAAACCAAAATGACAAAGTCATCATCATAATATGGGTAGATGATTTAATCATAGCTGCGAGTGATGAGGAAGTAATGAAAGAGGTGAAAATCATGCTTACAGCTAGATTTAAAATGAAGGACTTGGGCAAAGTGATCAAAATCAATACCCAGAAAATATGTCAGTCAGAAGAGTGTGTTAAGATGTCACAAAGAAAATATGTGGAAAGGTAGCCCTACAGTATTGTCCAACACAAGAGATGCCGGCAGATGTTATGACAAAGCCTGCATCGCAGTTTAAGTTGTTGAATTTTTCAAAGTTGTTGTTTGGGTCATGAGTATTTTATTTTGATGTAAATGGGCAAAGATACCAATAATATGAGAGCAAGTGGGGGCGTTGTCAACTGAGAAATATGCTCTCAATTATTTTCCGTGTTATTTCCAAGGGCCAGTCTCAGCTTCCGGTCAACAGGACCCCGCAGACCGGCCAAGGTGCACCTTCTTCGGACACGGATCCCCGTGACGTCGGCGTGAAGCTCCGGGAGCACCAGACATGCACTTATGAATAAGCGGAGGAGTCAACTCCATAAGTCCTCCACTCAGGGCCTCGGTGTCACTGAATCGAGCAATTTGGTTTTTAATGTTTAAAAATCGGCTTAACATTGAGGTGGAAAACACAGCGGTATCGTTAAAATACAGTAACAGGGTGATAACATCCATGTAAGAAGTGGAGGGGGATTTATTGCACTCACGGCCCCACTCGTTTATTCCTCTCATACACAGCGGCCAGATCACCTGCTGGAGCTCCAAGCGCTGTGCACAGTCAGATGCCGCCATCTAGCGGACATAAAATGTAACGAAGCGGAGGGAGAAAGCCATCCGGTGATCCCCAAGTAGCGGCGACGAACGAGTTTAGAGCCGTGGAGAAGATTTGCTTTGGGTAGATGATTTAATTATTGCAGCAGAGTGTTGCATGGTTTTCAGGGAGGAGTTGAGAAAGGGTCTGGGTGGTCAGGGAGAGCTTCCAGATGATTGGACAACAACAGCTAGTGTGATCAGGGAGACAGGTAGAAGAGTACTTGGTGTGTCATCTGGAAGGAAAGTAGATAAGGAGACTTGGTGGTGGAATGAGGAAGTGCAGGAGTGTATACAGAGAAAATGGTTAGCGAAGAAGAAGTGGGATACTGAGAGGACTGAAGAGAACAGACAGGAGTTCAGGGAGATGCGGCGAAAGGTAAAGATAGAGGTAGCAAAGGCAAAACAAAGGGCTTATGATGACTTGTATGCTCGGTTGGATAGTAAGGAGGGTGAAAATGATCTATACAGGTTGGCGAAACAGAGAGATAAAGATGGAAAGGATGTACAGCAGGTCCGGGTGATAAAGGACAGAGAGGGAAATGTATTGACAGATGCTAGAAGAGTGACAGGAAGATGGAAAGAGTACTTTGAAGAGCTGATGAATGTGGAAAATGAAAGAGAGGCAAGGGTAGAAGAGGTGATTATTGTAGACCACAAAGTAGCAAAAATGAGTAAAAGTGAAGTGAGGAAGGCATTGAAGAGGATGAAGAGTGGAAAAGCAGTTGGTCCTGATGATATACCTGTGGAGGTGTGGAAGTGTCTAGGAGAGGCAGCGGTAGATTTTCTGACTAGATTATTCAACAGGATCTTAGAGAGTGAGAAGATGCCTGAAGAATGGAGACGACGTGTGATGGTGCCTATTTTTAAGAATAAAGGGGATGTGCAGAATTGTGGCAACTACAGAGGGATAAAGTTGATGAGCCATACAATGAAGTTATGGGAAAGAGTAGTGGAAACTAGACTGAGAGCAGAAGTCAGCATTTGTGAACAGCAGTATGGCTTCATGCCTAGGAAGAGTACTACAGATGCAGTATTTGCGTTGAGAATGCTAATAGAAAAGTACAGAGAAGGCCAGAGGGAGCTGCATTGCGTTTTCGTAGACCTAGAAAAAGCATATGACAGGGTGCCAAGAGAGGAGCTCTGGTATTGTATGAGGAAGTCTGGAGTGGCAGAGAAGTATGTTAGACTGGTGCAGGAGAAGTTCAAGGTGGAGGTGGGACTCCATCAGGGATCAGCTCTGAGCCCCTTCTTGTTCGCAATGGTGATGGGTAGGCTGACAGATGAGGTTAGACAGGAATCCCCATGGACCATGATGTTTGCGGATGACATTGTGATCTGTAGTGAGAGCAGACAACAGGTAGAGGAAAATCTAGAGAGGTGGAGGTATGCTCTGGAAAGGAGAGGAATGAAAGTTAGTCACAGCAAGACAGAATATATGTGTGTGAACGAGAGGAACTCGGGTGGAGCGGTGAGGCTACAGGGAGTGGAGATCAAGAAGCTGGAGGATTTCAGGTACTTAGGGTCAACAGTCCAGAGCAACGGAGAGTGCGTAAAAGAGGTGAAGAGACGGGTCCAAGCAGGTTGGAATGGCTGGAGAAAAGTGTCAGGGGTACTATGTGATAGAAGACTATCGGCCAGAATAAAAGGAAAGGTGTACAAGACAGTGGTGAGACCAGCGATGATGTATGGACTAGAAACTGTTCCAATGACCAAAAGACAGCAGACAGAACTAGAGGTTGCAGAGATGAAGATGTTGAGGTTCTCTTTGGGAGTGACCAGGATGGATAGGATCAGGAATGAGTCTATCAGAGGGACGGCACATGTTTGATGTTTTGGAGAGAAGGTCAGAGAAGCCAGACTGAGATGGTTCGGTCATGTACAGAGAAGAGATAGTGAATATATTGGTAGACGGATGCTGGAAATGGAGCTGCCAGGCAATAGGTCTCGAGGAAGACCAAAGAGAAGATTTATGGACGTAGTGAGAGAGGATATGAAGGTAGCTGGTGTGAGAGAGGAAGATACAGAGAATAGGGTTAGATGGAGAAGGTTGACTCGCTGTGGCGACCCCTGACGGGAAAAGCCGAAAGAAGAAGAAGAAGATTTCATTATTGCAGCAAGCAGCAATGATGCACTCAGCACATTTAAACAGAACATGAAATTCAAGTTCAACATGAAAGACCTGGGGAAACTATCATATTTTTTGGGCATACAATTTGAACAAAAGGGGGATGAAATCAAAATGAACCAGACAAAGTACATCCTAAAAATGCTAGAGAGATTTGGAATGTCAGAATGTAAAGCAAGATCTACTCCAAGTGAGCAAAAATTAGAGGGCATCCCTGTAGCTGATGAAAATGAGCAAAGTGAACCTGTCGACCCCAAAGAATATCGTGAGATTGTAGGCAGTCTTATTTATGCCATGACTTGCACCAGACCTGATATCAGCTGGATAGTGAGCAAACTATCACAGAATCTGGCAATGCCAAAAGTAGAAAACTTAGTAGCTGCAAAACATGTTCTGAGGTATTTGAAGGGGACAGCTGATTATGAACTAAGTTTCAAGAAAAATAAGGAGGATTTGAACCTGATAGCTTACAGTGATTCAGACTGGGCATCATCTGTAGAAGACAGACGTAGCACTACAGGCTACTGTTTCAGTTTAACAAAACAAGGCCCAGCCATTGCATGGAAGTCAAGGAAACAGCCCACAGTGGCCCTGTCAACATGTGAGGCTGAATACATCGGCCTAGCCACCACCGCACAAGAGAACATGTACCTGTCTCAACTGTTAAACGGTATGGACAACAAAATGTACAGTTGCACAACAATCTACAGAGACAATCAGGGGGCCATCGCACTGAGTAAGAATCCTGTAGACAGACAAAGGTCAAAACACATTGATGTAAAATATCATTTCATTCGTGAAGCACTCAGTGAGGGTAAAATAAATCTTATCTATTGTCCATCAGAGGACATGTTGGCAGACATCTTGACAAAACCCATGACAAAGGTAAAAATAGAAAAATTCAAAAAGTGGTTCTTTGGAAATTAAAATGTCCAAAGTTTTTTTTTTTTGGATGTTGAGATCAAGAGGGGGTGTTGAGATAGGTGATCTCATTAGTTTTATTTGAGTTTACATTCTAGTATACATATGTTGTATTTGTATCTACTCTCAGGAAATGTATGGCACTTTATGACAAGGTTTGGGACTTGTTTTAGTTTTTCGCGACTGTTCAGCTAACTTGACGTTAACTTCTACGTCAGTGTTTTTTTTTTGGTATAGCGGTGCTGGCGGGAATTTTTCCCTCACTCTGTACTGTACATGTCCCATGGCTAACCGATGTTGATTCCCGGAGCTGTGAAGAAGAAAATAAAAGACGATTCAAACAAGGCAAACTTGTGAATTCCTTCCGAAACATGGAAAACGAAGAAGCTGCAAACTTAAACGCATCAAGGACATTCGTTCTGTATGTAATCAGAAGTTAATAGTGTTAACGGTTTGTGAGAAATTTACAATGCTAGACAAAAAAAGAAATTAAAAGGAAATAATTAAATCAATAGATAGACAAATAAAAAATTAAAACGAAAAAAGATTGCAAGGGGAATACAACATATAATTAAGTTGGCGATTCACAAGGAATCTCAGACATCAATCTGTATATTTTTTGTTGTTTATATATAAACATATACAAAACAAACATATGTTGTTTGTTGTTGTTTATTTTTGGGATATATTGAGGAATATTTGTTGGAAAGGAGTCACAATCGCTTTTTGATAATGTCGAAGTGTATAGGTGGCTATAGAATTTAAAGATTTCTGTGGAAATTATAGCTTCATCTGTAATTTCCTTGTTGTTAAGACGGGCTTCCGCTTTGCTCCGCTCCTCCGCTCCTCCGCTCTTCCGCTCGGGCCCTGGAACTCCCGATCTGCGGGACTTCGGTGAATTCCGGGCCAGTCGTCTGCTCTTCTGCTCTCCTCCGCTTCTTCGCTCCCCCGCTTTGGACCCTGGAACTCCCGAACTGGGCCGGGCTTCTGCCCTCCGCCTCTCCTCTGCTCATCCGCTCCAGGCCCTGGCACTCCTTGTCATCCAGTCATTCGCATGTGCGTGCCCGGAGGTCCGGGAGCTCCACTCAAACGTCCGGGGGATAAGGGTAAGGGGTCCTGCCCCCCCCCCCCCCCTCGCCGCCTCTGAGAAGAGAAACATCTCCTCCGCTCCTCCGCTTCTCAGCTCCTCCGCTCCTCCGCTGCGGAACCAGGTACTACCGATCCGCCAGACTCAGGTGAATTGCGGACAGGGCTTTTGCTGTCCTCCGCTCCTCCGCTTTGGGCCCTGGAACTCCCGAACCGCTGGACATAAGCGAATCAAGGCCGGGCATCTGCCCTCCTCCGCTCCTCAGCTCATCCGCTCGAGGCCCTGGTACTCCCAGTCCGCGGGAACCCCCCCATCCCCACCCACCCACCAAAACAAACTCTCACACACACATAAACACACACACACACACACACACACACACACACACACACACACACACACACACACACACACACAGACACACACACACACACACACACACACACACACACACACACACACACACCTGAACTCATCATAGCTGTGCTAATAGCATTGGCCGAAACGTATCCACAACAAAACAAACATTAGCTCATCCACTCATTCACATATGTGTGTGCCCAGAGGTACGGGAGCTCCAGTCATACGTCCGGGTGATCTATGTCCGGAGAAGGCTCACATTGGCCGGTCTAAGGGGTCCTGCTGGCCCCAAGCTTCCCCGCCTTTGAGAAGAGAAACATAACTCCGCTCCTCCGCTTCTCAACTCCTCTGCTCCTCCGCTATGGGCCCTGGTACTCCCGATCCTCCGAACTCAGGCGAATAGCGTGACGTGCTTCTGCTCTCCTATAAGCCCCTACACACTTCAAACACGGCTGTTATCACCCTGTTACTGCATTACAATGACACCCATTTGCTTTTGATCTCAGTGTCTGCCACCGTAAGGAAAAAGCGGGGGGGACGGGGGGGGGGGGGGGACATAAGGGCATTCGTTCTGTATGTAATCAGAAGTTAATAGTGTTAACGGTTTGCGAGAAATTTTTAATGCTAGACAAAAACAGAAAATTAAAAGGAAATAATTAAATAAATAGATAGAAAAATAAAATTAAAAACTAAAAAAAAAAATTGTAAGGGGAATATAACATGTAATTAAGTTGGCCGTTCACAAGGAATCTCAGACATCAAACTGTTTTTAATTGAACATAAATAGTACACACAAATATACAAATGTACAAATAAACTTGGCAAGGTAGAACTGAATGTCAATGAAACAACCAGGGATGAGGAAGCAACGGACATAAGGACATTTGTTCTGTATGTAATCAGAAGTTAATAGTGTTAACGGTTTGTGAGAAATTTACAGTGCTAGACAAAAAAAGAAATTAAAAGGAAATAATTAAATCAATAGATAGACAAATAAAAAATTAAAACGAAAAAAAAATTGCAAGGGGAATATAACATGTAATTAAGTTGTTTTTCTTTTTTTCCAAAAAAAGGAATCTCAGACATGGGTAACTGTATATTTTTTAGTTTTTGGATTTTTCCATAAGTTTTAAGGATTTTTTTTTATAATTCAAAATCGTTTATGAAGAAATTAAAATTTGGGGAGCATTTTTGCATTCTGTTTTTGTGAATGAAGAACTTGGCCAGGCCTAAAAGAACATTGACACAGAGTTCATCTGTTATGTTGCTTATAAGTAAACCAAATGTGATATCATCTTTTGAGAGGGAAACTGGTGACGATGGAATGAGAATGAGAAAAAATACATGGTCAATGGTTTCAATGTTGTCTTCACAAAATGTACAAATATTATCTTCAAAAGTAAAGCGTACCCGCAATAATTCCTTAGATGGGTAGATGTCATTCATAATTTAGAAGTGGGTCTCTTCTTGCCTTGGGGGGTATGGGTAGAGTCAGACACATAGTTTGCAGCGTGGCAGTCGATTCCTTATCAAATTTATTTCAAATATTATTTTTGTTTTGACGTCCAGGGAACAAGTTTCCTGTGAAACATGTCCTAATAAAGGAGTTGCTGCACTTTCTGTCCAGAATTGAGATTCCCTGGAGTGATAGTCGGGGTAACTGTGGTTGTACGGTTCGGTGCGTCATTATATTTTTGGTCAGGAATACAAATTGTCGAGGCAGTGCGTTTCGTAACTTTATCAACTCTAATATGGGAGGCTTAAATCTGTGTGTAGTACAGAACTGTTCATAGTCTAGACGACTGCCATTGTCATCCATCAAGTCAATTATTGACCATATACCTTTCTCAAAGCATTCCTTGTAAAACAGAGGTTTGTTGCCACGCAGTACATATCTATTGTTCCAAATTATTGTACTGTGTGGTGAGAAATTGTGTACATATATCATTTTCCAGTATAATAGTATTTGTTTATGGAACTCTGAAAATTGGACAGGAATCTTGTTGATATCCAAGTCAGAGATAAGCACAAGACTTAGGCCACCGACTTTGTTGAATAAGTAGTTTGGAGTACAATACCAGAAAAAATGATGATGTTTGATCCAGGATTTCAACCAGTTCACCTTCAATGTCCCATTCAGGCAGTCCAACTCTATCACTTTCAGCCCTCCCTCACTTGTTTCTTTCCCCATATGTGATTTTTTTAGATGGTGTGGTCTGTTCCTCCAGATAAAGTTGAAATTTATTTGGTTAATAGATTTTATGAGTTGATTTGGAGCAGCATTGGAATACACTGGGTATATACATCTGGATAAACATTCCATTTTAGTCAAATATATCGGGCCTAATATTGAAAAATCTCTTTGGAGCCATATATTCAATTTAGCTTTACTTTGATTCAGTTTAGATTCAATGTTCCTGGACTGATTTAACTTTTGGTCCTTAGATAGGAAAATGCTCAAGTATTTTATTTCTGATTTGATAGGAACATTGCTGATTTCCTTTAGTGGTGAGTCATGCAGCTCAAGAAGTTTGCATTTCTTTAAGTTTAATGACAATCCTGAAGCCTTGTAGAATGTTTTAATTTTTTCAACGCTTATTGGGACTTGATGTTCATTTTTCAAAACTAAGGTTGTGTCATCTGCCAGCAGGCTAATTACAATGTCTGTCCCCGACATTATTTCTGTCCCACACATACACACACACAAACACACACACACACACACACACACACACACACACACACTCACACACACCTTAATTCCACTCTTTTATATACGCATGTCTGGAGTTCCGGGAGCTCATTCTCAACGTTCTGGGAATAATCATAGCTGTGCTGATAGCATTAGCCGAAACGCCCCCCCCCCCCCACACACACACACACACACCACCACCACCACCACCACCACCAATCTATGGGTGCATGAAGATAGGCTGTCTTTACATCCATTTGGTGTAAGAACAAATTTTCCGGAACTGATTTCTGCATAAACACCCTCACACTTGTCATATTTGCTGTTGGAGAAAATGTTTCCTCGAAATCCGTGCCATACTTTTGACTGTAGCCCTTAGCAACATACCGAGCTTTATATTTGTTTGTGCCATCTTCATTTCTTTTTAGCGCTTACGCCCCCTACCCCCCACCCCCACCCCCACTGCACACTTGCCTTGGGGTAGCTGTGTTAGGGTAAAAGTGTTCTTCTCTCTCAATGACTCCATCTCTTCGTCCATAGATTTCATCCACTTGTCAGCATTAAGTGAACTCCTTGCCTCTTTAAATGTCTGTGGGACACCACACGCCAGTCTATAACAGTAGTCAATGTTAGTGAACACTTGGTCATCGTCAATAGCACTAGTCACATAACTATTAAAGTAACTGGGCTTCTTTTTGGTTCTAGTTGATCGTCTCACATTGTCTGCACTGCTTGGCTGTGTCACACGGTCAGATACGGCGTTGCCCATTACCAAGGTGTACAAAGGTGTACAAGACAGTGGTTAGACCAGCGATGATGTATGGACTAGAAACTGTTACAATGACAAAAAGACAGCAGGCAGAACTAGAGGTTGCAGATATGAAGATGTTGAGGTTCTCTTACGGAGTGACCAGGATTGATAGGATCAGGAATGAGTATCAGAGGAACAGCACATGTTCGATGTTTTGGAGAGAAGGTCAGAGAAGCCAGACTGAGATGGTTCGGTCATGTACAGAGGAGGGATAGAGAATATATTGGTAGACGGATGCTGGAATTGGAGCTGCAAGGCAAGAGGTCTCGAGGAAGACCAAAGAGAGGATTTATGGACGTGGTGAGAGAGGATATGAAGGTAGTTGGTGTGAGAGAGGAGGATACGGAGAATAGGGTTAGATGGAGAAAGTTGACTCGCTGTGGCCACACCTGACGGGAAAAGACAAAAGAAGAAGAAGAAGAAGAAGAAGAAGAAGAAGAAGAAGAAGAAGAAGAAGAAGAAGAAGAAGAAGAAGAAGAAGAAGAAGAAGAAGAAGGAGTAAGAAAGAGAGGTTGGGGGGGAAGCAAACCTTCTCCACGGCTCTAAACTCGTTCGTCGCCGCTACTCGGGGAACACCGGATGGCTTTCTCCCTCCGCTTCCTTACATTTTATGTCCGCTAGATGGCGGCATCCGACTGTGCACAGCGCTTGGAGCTCCAGCAGGTGATCTGGCCGCTGTGTATGAGAGGAATAAACGAGTGGGGCCGTGAGTGCAATAAATCCCCCTCCACTTCTTACATGGATGTTATCACCCTGTTACTGTATTTTAACGATACCGCTGTGTTTTCCACCTCAATGTTAAGCCGATTTTTAAACATTAAAAACCAAATTGCTCGATTCAGTGACACCGAGGCCGTGAGTGGAGGACTTATGGAGTTGACTCCTTCGCTTATTCATATGTGCATGTCTGGTGCTCCCGGAGCTTCACGCCGACGTCACGGGGATCCGTGTCCGAAGAAGGTGCACCTTGGCCGGTCTGCGGGATCCTGTTGACCGGAAGCTGAGACTGGCCCTTGGAAATAAAACGGAAAATAATTGAGAGCATATTTCTCAGTTAACAACGCCCCCACTTGCTCTCATATTATTGGTATCTTTGCCCATTTACATCAAAATAAAATACTCATGACCCAAACAACAAACAACAACTTTGAAAAATTCAACAACTTAAACTGTGATGCAGGCTTTGTCATAACATGTGCCGGCATCTCTTGTGTTGGACAATACTGTAGGGCTACCTTTCCACATATTTTCTTTGTGACATCTTAACACACTCTTCTGACTGACGTATTTTCTGGGTATTGATTTTGATCACTTTGCCCATGTCCTTCATTTTAAATCTAGCTGTAAGCATGATTTTCACCTCTTTCATTACTTCCTCATCACTCGCAGCTATGATTAAATCATCTACCCATATTATGATGATGACCTTGTCATTTTGGTTTTCTTTGACATAAACACAATGATCTGCTTCATTCTGAATAAAGTCATTGTCAATCAAGTAAGAATGGAGCATCAGATCCCAATGACGACCGGCTTGTTCAGGGACGTATAGTGACTTTTTAAGTTTACACACCAGCTTCTGTTTTTTATTTGTCACTTCATACCCTTCTGGTTGTTCTACACAGAGCTCACAATCTATGGGTGCATGAAGATAGGCTGTCTTTACATCCATTTGGTGTAAGAACAAATTTTCCGGAACTGATTTCTGCATAAACACCCTCACACTTGTCATATTTGCTGTTGGAGAAAATGTTTCCTCGAAATCCGTGCCATACTTTTGACTGTAGCCCTTAGCAACATAACGAGCTTTATATTTGTTTGTGCCATCTTCATTTCTTTTTAGCGCATACGCCCCCCACCCCCCACCCCCACCCCCACTGCACACTTGCCTTGGGGTAGCTGTGTTAGGGTAAAAGTGTTCTTCTCTCTCAATGACTCCATCTCTTCGTCCATAGATTTCATCGACTTGTCAGCATTGAGGGAACTCCTTGCCTCTTTAAATGTCTAACTGATCATCATCATCATCATCATCATCATCATCATCATCATCATCATCATCATCATCATCATCATCATCATCATCATCATCATCATCATCCTGGTCTGAGCTCATCTCTGTCTGGGTTTGTTGCTCTGGAGATGGGTTCGACACAAATTTTAGCAGTCTGTTTTAGTACTCTTTCACTATTTGGATAATATACAAAATAAGCTGGACTATTTTTGTCATATCCAATGAAAACTCCCTTCTCACCTCTTGAGTCAAGTTTCTTTTTGTTGTGCTTGTATGCATAGCACACAGCACCAAACTTTTGCATTTGTGACACATTTGGTATCTTTCCCGTCAAGCCAAAACGCCCCCCCCCCCCACCACCACCACCACCACACACACATTAGCTCCTCCATTCATTCACATGTACACGCCGGCTGCTCCGGGAGAATGTTTTAATTTTTTCAACACTTATTGGGACTTGATGTTCATTTTTCAAAACTAAGGTTGTGTCATCTGCCAGCTGGCTAATAACAATTTCTGTCCCCAACATTATTTCTGTCCGACACACACACACACACACACACACACACACACACACACACACACACACACACACACACACACACAGACACACACACACACACACGCCTTAATTCCACTCTTTTATATACGCATGTCTGGAGTTCCGGGAGCTCGTTCTCAACGTTCTGGGGATAATCATAGCTGTGCTGATAGCATTAGCCGAAACGCCCCCCCCCCCCCCCCCACACCACACCACCACCACCCCACACACACACATTAGCTCCTCCATTCATTCACATGTACACGCCGGCTGCTCCGGGAGCTCCACGCCGACGTTTCGGGGATCGATGTCCGGAGAAGGTGCACCATTGCCGGTCCGCGGTGTCCTGTAGACCCCCCCCCTCCATACACACATGCAATACGCCTTGAAACGCATCGCTCGCACCGGCGTCCTACTGCCCCTAAACTTCCCATCCTCTGCCATTGAGAAGAGAAACATTACCTCCGCTCCTCCATTCCTCCGCTTCTCCGCTCCACCGCTCCACCGCTCCTCCGCTCCTCCGCTCCTCCGCGATGGGCCCTGGTACCCCCCCCCACCTAAACAAACTCTCACACATACACACACGAACACACTCACACAGACACAAAAACAAACAAACACACACACACACACACACACACCTTAACTCATCTTAGCTGTGCTAATAGCATTAGCCGAAACGCATCCACAACCAAACAAATATTAGCTCATCCACTCATTCACATGTGTGTGCCCAATGGTCCGGCAGCTCCAATCATACTACCGGGTGATCTATGTCCGGAGAATGCTCACATTAGCCCGTCTAAGGGGTTCTTCTGCCCCCAAGCTTCCCCGCCTCTGAGAGAAGAAACATTACCTCCGCTCCTCTGCTCCTCCGCTTCTCAGCTCCACCGCTCCTCCGCGATGGGCCCTGGTACTCCCCCCCTCCCCCCACCTAAACAAACTCTCACACAAAATCACTCACACACACACAAAAACACACAAACACACACACACACACATACACACACACCTGAACTTATCATAGCTGTGCTAATAGCATTAGCCGAAACGCATTCACAACCAAACAAACATTAGCTAAACCACTCATTCACATGTGTGTGCCCAATGGTACTCCCTGTCCACGACCCCCCCCCCACCAAAAGAGCCTCTCACACCCACACACACACACAAAGACACTCACACAGACACACACATAATCACATACACATACCTTAAGTCTTCATAGCTGTGCTAATAGCTTTAGCCGAAACGCATCCACAACCAAACAAACATTAGCTCATCCACTCATTCACATGTGTGTGCTCTGGTACTCTGTGTCCGCGACCCCCCCCCCCCACCAAAACAAACTATCACACACATACACAAAGACACTCACACACACACACACACTGACACACATACACACATTAAGTCATCATAGCTGTGCTAGTAGCATTAGCCGAACGCATCCACAACCAAACAAACATTAGCTCATCCACTCATTCACATGTGTGTGCCCAATGGTCCGCTTCTCCACTCCACCGCTCCTCCACTATGGGCCCTGGTACTCCCGATCCGCCGGACTCAGGAGAATTAAGAATAAGAATCAGAACAACTTTATTAATCCCGAAGGAAATTGCAGTGCCAGAGTTACAGAAAATATAACAGTAATAAATAATAAAAGAAAGGCAGAATTATAAATAAAAATAAACTATAAACTATAAAGTGTTTCAGTGAAACTATAGAGTGTCTTAGTAAGCACTGATAAAACTATAAGTGTCTTAGTAACAAGTGAGGTAAGGAGTGCGCAATAGTATGATAGAAGGGAACATTATAGTGTAGCTGTTATGAGATGAGATGAAATATTGCACAATGTAGCTGTTATGAGATGAAATATTGCACAGTTTCTGAATATTGCACAGAAATGAGATATTGCACATTTTTGTTTGTTTTTAAGTTAAAGATAGGTTTTTATGGTTGCCGGCAGCTGAATGGGACGTGCTTCTGCCCTCCATCCGCTCCACAGCTCATCCGCTCCAGGCCCAGCTACCCCCTGTCCGCGCCCCCCCCCCACCTAAACAAACTGTCACACACATATACACAATCGCACACACAAACACACACACACACACACACAAGAACACACAAACACACAAGAACACACAAACACACAAACACACACACACACACACACCTTAAATCATCATACCTGTGCTAATAGCTCCCAAGCTTCCCCGCCTCTGAGAGGAGAAACAATACCTCCGCTACTCCGCTTCTCAGCTCCACCGCTCCTCCGCTATGGGCCCTGGTAACCCCCCCACCTAAACACACTCACACACACACAAAAACACACAAACACACACACGCACACACACACACATACACACACACAAACACACCTTAACTCATCATAGCTGTGCTAATAGCATTAGCCGAAACGCATCCACTACCAAACAAACATTAGCTCATCCACTCATTCACATGTGTGTGCCCAATGGTCCGGGAGCTCCAATCATACGTCCGGGGGATCTATGTCCGGAGAATGTGAACATTAGCCCGTCTAAGGGGTTCTTCTGCCCCCAAGCTTCCCCGCCTCTGAGAGAAGAAACATTACCTTCGCTCCTCTGCTCCTCCGCTTCTCAGCTCCACCGCTCCTCCGCTATGGGCCCTGGTACTCCCCCCCCCCCCCCCCCCCCCCCCCCACCTAAACAAACTCTCACACAAAATCACTCACACACACACAAAAACACACAAACACACACACACACACATACACACACACCTTAACTCATCATAGCTGTGCTAATAGCTTTAGCCGAAACGCATCCACAACCAAACAAACATTAGCTCATCCACTCATTCACATGTGTGTGCCCTGGTACTCCGTGTCCGCGACCCCCCCCCCCACCAAAACAAACTATCACACACATACACAAAGACACTCACACACACACACACACACTGACACACATACACACATTAAGTCATCATAGTTGTGCTAATAGCATTAGCCGAAATGCATCCACAACCAAACAAACATTAGCTCATCCACTCATTCACATGTGTGTGCCCAATGGTTCGCTTCTCCGCTCCACCGCTCCTCCGCTCCTCCGCTATGGGCCCTGTTACTCCCGATCCGCCGGACTCAGGAGAATTATGGGACGTGCCTTTGCCCTCCATCCGCTCCACAGCTCATCCGCTCCAGGCCCAGCTACCCCCTGTCCGCGCCCCCCCCCCACCTAAACAAATTGTCACACACATATACACAAACGCACACACAAACACACACACACACACACACACAAGAACACACAACACACAAACACACAAACACACACACACACACACACACCTTAAGTCATCATACCTGTGCTAATAGCTCCCAAGATTCCCCGCCTCTGAGAGGAGAAACAATACCTCCGCTACTCCGCTCCTCCGCTTCTCAGCTCCACCGCTCCTCGGCTATGGGCCCTGGTACCCCCCCCCCCCCCCACCTAAACACACTCACTCACACACAAAAACACACAAACACACACACGCACACACACACACATACACAAACACACCTTAACTCATCATAGCTGTGCTAATAGCATTAGCCGAAACGCATCCACTACCAAACAAACATTAGCTCATCCACTCATTCACATGTGTGTGCCCAATGGTCGGGAGCTCCAATCATACGTCCGGGGGATCTATATCTGGAGAAGGCTCACAGTGGCTGGTCTAAAGCGTCCTACTGCCCCCAAACTTCCCATCCTCTGCCTTTGAGAAGAGAAAAATGACCTCCGCTCCTCCATTCCTCCGCTTCTCCGCTCCACCGCTCTTCCGCGATGGGCCTTGGTACCCCCCCCCCCCACCTAAACAAACTCTCACACACACACACATGACCACCCTCACACAGACACAAAAACAAACAAACAGACACACACACACACACACACACCTTAACTCATCATAGCTGTGCTAATAGCATTAGCCGAAACGCATCCACAACCAAACAAACATTAGCTCATCCACTCATTCACATGTGTGTGCCCAATGGTCCGGGAGCTCCAATCATACGTTCGGGGGATCTATGTCCGGAGAATGCTCACATTAGCCCGTCTAAGGGGTTCTGATGCCCCCAAGCTTCCCCGCCTCTGAGAGGAGAAACTATACGTCTGCTACTCCGCTCCTCCGCTCCTCCGCTTCTCAGCACCACTGCTCCTCCGCTTTGGGCCCTGGAATTCCCAAACCGCTGGACATAAGCGAATCAAGGCCGGGCATCTGCCCTCCTCCGCTCCTCAGCTCATCTGCTCGAGGCCCTGGTACTCCCTGTCCGCGACCCCCCCCCCACCTAAACAAACTCACACACACACACACATGAACACACACACAGACACACACACACACACACCTTAACTCATCTTAGCTGTGCTAATCGCATTAGCCGAAACGCATCCACAACCAAACAAACATTAGCTCATCCACTCATTCACATGTGTGTGCCCAATGGTCCGGCAGCTCCAATCATACGACCGGGGGATCTATGTCCGGAGAATGCTCACATTAGCCCGTCTAAGGGGTTCTGCCCCCAAGCTTCCCCGCCTCTGAGAGAAGAAACATTACCTCCGCTCCTCCGCTCCTCCGCTTCTCAGCTCCACCGCTCCTCCGCTATGGGCCCTGGTACTCCCCCCCCCCACCTAAACAAACTCTCACACAAAATCACTCACACACACACAAAAACACACAAACACACACACACACACACATACACACACACCTTAACTCATCATAGCTGTGCTAATAGCATTAGCCAAAACGCATCCACAACCAAACAAACATTAGCTCATCCACTCATTCACATGTGTGTGCCCTATGGTACTCCCTGTCCGCGACCCCCCCCCACCAAAAGAGCCTCTCACACACACACACACACAAAGACACTCACACACACACAGACACACATATACACTCATACACACACCTTAAGTCTTCATAGCTGTGCTAATAGCTTTAGCCGAAACGCATCCACAACCAAACAAACATTAGCTCCTCCACTCATTCACATGTGTGTGCCCTGGTACTCCTTGTCCGTGACCCCCCCCCCCCCTACCAAAACAAACTATCACACACATACACAAAGACACTCACACACACACACACTGACACACATACACACATTAAGTCATGATAGCTGTGCTAATAGCATTAGCCGAAATGCATCCACAACCAAACAAACATTAGCTCATCCACTCATTCACATGTGTGTGCCCAATGGTCCGCTTCTCCGCTCCACCGCTCCTCCGCTATAGGCCCTGGTACTCCCGATCCACAAACACACACAAACACACGCACACACACACACACACACCTTAAGTCATCATAGCTGTGCTAATAGCATTAGCCGAAACGCATCCACAACCAAACAAACATTAGCTCGTCCACTCATTCAAATGTATGTGCCCAGAGGTCCTGGATCTCCGGTCATACGTCCGGGGCATCTATGTCCGGAGAAGGCTCACATTTGCCGGTCTAAGGGGTCCTGCTGCCCCCAAGCTTCCCCGCCTTTGAGAAGAGAAATATAATATCGCTCCTCCGCTCCTCCGCTTCTCAACACCTCCGCTCCTCCGCTATTGGCCCTGGTACTCCCGATCCTGCAAACTCAGGAGAATTGCGAGAGGTGCTTCTGCTCTCATCCACTCCTCCGCTTCTCCGCTCCTCCGCTTTTCCGCTTTGGGCCCTGGAACTCCCGAACCGCTGGATATAAGGGAATCACGGGCTGGGCTTATGCCCTCCTCTGCTCCTCAGCTCATCCGCTCGAGGCCCTGGTACTCCCTGTCCGCGACCCCCCCCCACCTAAACAAACTCTCACACACACACACAGACACACTCACACACACACACACACACACACACATACACGCACACCTTAACTCATCATAGCTGTGCTAATAGCATTAGCCGAAACGCATCCACAACTAAACAAACATTAGCTCTTCCACTCATTCACATGTGTGTGCCCAATGGTCCGGGAGCTCCAATCATACGTCCGGGGGATCTATGTCCGGAGAATGCTCATATTAGCCCATCTAAGGGGTTCTGCTGCCCCTAAGCTTCCCCGCCTCTGAGTGGAGAAACAATACTTCCGCTACTCCGCTCCTCCGCTTCTCAGCTCCACCGCTCTTCCGCTATGGGCCCTGGTACTCCCCCCCTCCACCTAAATAAACTCTCACACATACACACACAAGAACACACTGACACACAAACACACAAAGACACACACACAGCTCAGCTCCACCGCTCCTCCGCTTTGGGCCCTGGAATTCCCGAACCGCTTGACATAAGCGAATCACGGGCCGGGCTTCTGCCCTCCTCCGCTCCTCAGCTCATCCGCTCTTGGCACTGGTACTCCCTGTCCGCGACCCCCCCCCCCCACCAAAACAACCTCACTCACACAAACACACAAAGACACTCACACACACACACAGACACACACACACCTTAAGTCTTCATAGCTGTGCTAATAGCGTTAGCTGAAAAGCATCCACAACCAAACAAACATTAGCTCATCCAATCATTCACAAGTATGTACCAAGAGGTCCGGGAGCCCCGGTCATACGTCCGGGAGAGCTATGTCCATAGAAGGCTCATATTGGCCAGTCTAAGGGGTCCTGCTGCCCCAAAGCTTCCCCGCCTTTGAGAAGAGAAACATAAGTCTGCTCCTCCGCTCCTCCGCTCCACCGCTCCACCGCTCTCCGTTCTTCCACTCATCCGCTCCGCCGCTGATCCGCTCCGGGACTTAGTACTCCAGAACTGCTGGACATAAGCGAATCAGGCTCCAAGCCCTGTTACTCCCTATCCGCGGGACTCTGTCGAAATATGGACCGTGCTTCCCCTCTCCTCCACTCCTCCGCTCTTCCGCTCCTCCTCTCCTCCGCTCCTCCGCTTCTCCGCTCCTCCGCTCCTCCGCTCCTCCGCTCCTCCGCTCCTCCGGTACTCCGCTCCTCCGCTCCTGGCCCTGGTACTCCTGAACTGCTGGACATAAGCGATTCAGGCTCCAAACCCTGGTACTCCCCTTCCGCGGGACTCAGGCGAATTGTCGGACGGGCTTCCGCTCTCCTCCGCTCCTCCGCTCCTCTGCTCTTCCGCTCCTCCGCTCCTCCGCTCCTCCGCTTCTCCGTTCTTCCGCTCATCCGCTCCGCCGCTCATCTGCTGCTGGCCCTGGTACTCCTGAACTGCTGGACCTGGGCGAATCAGGCTCCAGGCCCTGGTACTCCCTCTCCGCGGGACTCAGGTGAATTGTCGGCCGGGCTTCCGCTCCCCTCCGCTTCTCTTCTCATCCGCTCCTCCGCTCCTCCGCTCAAGTTCCTGGTACTCCTGACCGTTGGATATAAGTGAACCTGCTCAAGGCCCTGGTACTCCCAATCCGCGGGACTCTGGCGAAATGTGGACCGTGCTTCCCCTCTCCTCCGCTCCTCCACTCATCCGCCCCTCCGCTCCTTTGCTCCTCCGCTCCTCCGCACCTGGCCCTGGTACTCCTGAACTGCTGAACATCATTTAATCACGCTACAGGCCCTGGTACTCCCTTTCTCCGGGATTTAGGCATATTGTGGTCCATGCTTCCGCTCTCCTCCGCTCCTCCGCGCCTCTGCTCCTCCGCTCCTCCGCTCCTCCGCTCCTCCGCTTCTCCGTTCTTCCGCTCATCCGCTCCGCCGCTCATCCGCTACTGGCCCTGGTACTCCTGAACTGCTGGACCTGGATGAATCAGGCTCCAGGCCCTGGTACTCCCTCTCCGCGGGACTTAGGCGAATTGTCGGCCGGGCTTCCGCTCTCCTCCGCTCCTCCGCTCCTCCACTCCTCCGCCCCTCCGCTCGGGCCCTGGTACTCCTGAACTGCTGGACATAAGCGAAACAGGCTCCAGGCCCTGGTACTCCCTTTCCGCGGGACTTAGGCGAATATTCGGCCGGGCTTCCGCTCACCTCCGCTCCTCCGCTCCTCCGCTCCTCCGCTCCTCCGCTCCTCCTCTCTGGGCCCTGGTACTCCTGAACTGCTTGCCATAGGCATATCAGGCTCCAGGCCCTGGTACTCCCAATCCGCGGGACTAAGGCAAAAAGTGGGCCGGGCTTCCGCTCTCCTCCGCTCCTCCGCTCCTCCACTCATCCAACCCTCCGCTCGTCCGCTCCTCCGCACCTGACCCTGGTACTCCTGAATTGTTGAACATCATTAAATCACGCTTCAGGCCCTGGTACTCCCTCTAAGCGGGACTCAGGCAAATTGCCGGCCGGGCCTCCGCTCTCCTCCGCTCCTCCGCTCCTCCGCTCCAGCCCTGGTACTCCTGAACTGCTGGATATCATTAAATCACGCTTCTGGTCCTGGTACTCCCTTTCCGCGGGACTCTGGCGAATTGTCGGCCGGATTCCGCTCTCCTCCGGTCCTCCGGTCCTCCGGTCCTCCGCTCCTCCGCTCCTCCGCTCCTCCGTTCCGGCCCTGGTACTCCTGAACTGCTGGACATAAGCGAATCAGGCTCAAGGCCCTGGTACTCCTTCTCCGCGGGACTTAGGCGAATTGTCGGCCGGGCTTCCGCTCACCTCCGCTCCTCCGCTCATCCGGTCCTCCACTCATCCGCCCCTCCGCTCCTTCGCTCCTCCGCACCTGGCCCTGGTACACCTGCATTGCTGAACATCATTAAATCACGTTTATGGCCCTGGTACTCCCTCTCCGCTGGAGTCAGGCGAATTGTCGACCGGGCTTCTGCTCTCCTCCGCTCATCCGCTCCTCCGCTCCACCACTTAAACGTTCTTCTGCTCATCCGCTCCTCCGCTCCGGGCCCTGGTACTCCTGAACTGCTAGACATAATCGAATCAGGTACCAGGCCTTGGTACTCCCTCTCCGCGGGACTTATGCGAATTTTCGGCCGGGCTTCTGCTCACCTCCGCTCCGCCGCTCATCCGCTCCTCCGCTCCTCCGCTCCTCCGCTCTTCTGCTCATCTGCTCCTCCGCTCCCCCATTCCGGGCCCTGGTACTCCCAATCCGCGGGACTTAGGCGAATTGTCGGCCGGGCTTCCGCTCTCCTCCGCTCGTCCACTCATCCGCTCCGCCGCTCCTCCGCTTCGGGCCCTGGTACTCCTGAACTGTTAGACATAAGCGAATCAGGCTCCAGGTCCTGGTACTCCCTCTCCGCGGGACTCAGGCGAATTGCCGGCCGGGCTTCCGCTCTCCTCCGCTCCTCCGCTCCTCCGCTCCTCCGTTCTGGCCCTGGTACTCCTGAACTGCTGGACATAAGCGAATTAAGTTCCAGGCCCTGGTACTCCCTCTCCGCGGGACTTAGGCGAATTTTTGGCCGGGCTTCCGCTCTCCTCCGCTCTTCCGCTCCTCCGGTCATCCGCTCATCCGCTCCGGGCCCTGGTACTCCGGACCGCTTGACATAAGTGAATCAGGCTCCCAGCCCTGGTACTCACAATCCGCGCGACATAGGGGAAATGTGGGCCGGGCTTCCGCTCTCCTCCGCTCCTCCGCTCCTCCGCTCCTCCGCTCATCCGCTCCTCCGCTCATCCGCTCATCCGCTCCTCCGCTCCTCCGATCCTCCGCTCCAGGCCCTGGTACTCCTGAACTGCTGGACATAAGCGAATCAGGCTCCAGGCCCTGGTACTCCCTCTCCGCGGGACTCAGGCGAATTGCCGGCCGGGCTTCCGCTCTCCTCCACTCCTCCGCTCATCCACTCATCCGCCCCTCCGCTCCTCCGCACCTGGCCCTGGTACTCCTGAATTGCTGAACATCATTAAATCACGCTTCAGGCCCTGGTACTCCCTTTCTGCGGGACTCAGGCGAATTGTCGGCAGGATTCCGCTCTCCTCCGCTCCTCCGCTCCTCGGCTCCTCCCCACCTCCGCTCCTCCGCTCCTCCGCTCCTCCGCTTCTCCGCTCCTCCACTCCTCTGCTCCTCCGCTCCTCCGCTTCTCCTCTCATCCACTCCTCCGCAACTCCGCTCCGGGCCCTGGTACTCCTGAACTGCTAGACATAAGCGAATCAGGCTCCAGGCCCTGGTACTCCCTTTCCGCGGGACTTAGGCGAATATTCGGCCGGGCTTTCGCTCATTCCGGCTCCTCCGCTCCTCCGCTCCTCCGCTCCTCCGCTCTGGGCCCTGGTACTCCTGAACTGCTTGCCATAAGCGAATCAGGCTCCAGGCCCTGGTACTCCAGATCCGCGGGACTAAGGCAAAAAGTGGGCCGGGCTTCCGCTCTCCTCCGCTCCTCCGCTCCTCCACTTATCCAACCCTCCGCTCGTCCTCTCCTCCGCACCTGGCCCTGGTACTCCTGAATTGTTGAACATCATTAAATCACGCTTCAGGCCCTGGTACTCCCTCTAAGCGGGACTCAGGCGAATTGCCGGCCGGGCCTCCACTCTCCTCCGCTCCTCCGCTCCTCCGCTCCTCCGCTCCTCCGCTCCTCCGCTCCTCCGCTCCTCCGCTCCAGCCCTGGTACTCCTGAACTGCTGGACATCATTGAATCACGCTTCTGGCCCTGGTACTCCCTTTCCGCGGGACTCAGGCAAATTGTCGGCCGGATTCCGCTCTCCTCCGGTCCTCCGCTCCTCCGCTCCTCCGCTCCTCCGTTCCGGCCCTGGTACTCCTGAACTGCTGGACATAAGCGAATCAGGCTCCTGGCCCTGGTACTCCCTCTCCGCGGGACTTAGGCGAATTTTCGGCCGGGTTTCCGCTCTCCTCCGCTTCTTATCTCATCCGCTCCTCCGCACCTCCGCTCCGGGCCCTGGTACTCCTGAACATCTAGACATAAGCGAATCAGGCTCCAGGCCATGGTACTCCCTTTCCGCGGGACTTAGGCGAATATTCGGCCGGGCTTCCGCTCACCTCCGCTCCACCGCTCATCCGCTCATCCGCTCCTCCGCTCCTCCGCTCCTCCGCTCTGGACCCTGGTACTCCTGAACTGCTTGCCATAAGCGAATCAGGCTCCAGGCCCTGGTACTCCCTTTCCGCGGGACTTAGGCGAATTGTCGGCCGGGCTTCCGCTCTCCTCCGCTTCTCCTCTCATCCGCTCCGCCGCTCGTCCGCTTCGGGCCCTGGTACTCCTGAACTGCTAGACATAAGCGAATCAGGCTCCAGGTCCTGTTACTCCCTCTCCGAGGGACTTAGGCGAATTGTTTGCCGGGCTACCGCTCTCCTCCGCTCCCCCGCTCCGGGCCCTGGTACTCCGGACCGCTTGACATAAGTGTATCAGGCTCCAAGCCCTAGTACTCCCAATCCGCGGGACATAGGGGAAATGTGGGCCGGCCTTCCGCTCTCCTCCGCACCTCCACTCCTCCGCTCATCCGCCCCTCCGCTCCTCCGCTCCTCCGCTCCGCCGCTCTGGGCCCTGGTACTCCTGAACTCCTTGCCATAAGCGAATCAGGCTCCAGGCCCTGGTACTCCCAATCCGCGGGACTCAGGCGAAATGTGGGCCGGTCTTCCGCTTTCCTCCCCACCTCCGCTCCTCCACTCATCCGCCCCTCCGCTCCTCCGCACCTGGGCCTGGTACTCCTGAATTGCTGAACATCATTAAATCACGCTTCTGGCCCGGGTACTCCCTCTCCGCTGGACTCAGGCGAATTGTCGGCCGGATTCCGCTCTCCTCCGCTCATCCGCTCCTCCGCTCCACCGCTTAAACGTTATTTTGCTCATCCGCTCCTCCGCTCCTCCGCTCCTGGCCCTGGTACTCCTGAACTGCTGGACATAAGCTAATCAGGCTCCAGGACTTGGTACTCCCTCTCCGCGGGACTCAGGCGAATTGCCGACCGGGCTTCCGCTCACCTCAGCTCATCCGCTCCTCCGCTCCTCCGCTCCTCCGCTCCTCCGCTCCTCCGCTCCTGCGCTCCTCCGTTCCTCTGCTCTGGCCCTGGTACTCCTGAACTGCTGGACATAGCGAATCAGGCTCCTGGCCCTGGTACTCCCTCTCCGTGGGACTTAGGCGAATTGTTGGCCGGGCTTCCGCTCTCCTCCGCTCCTCCGCTCCTCCGCACCTGGGACCGGTTCTCCTGAACTGCTTGCCATAAGCGAATCAGGCTCCAGGCCCTGGTACTCCCTTTCCGCGGGACTCAGGCGAGATGTCGGCCGGATTCCGCTCTCCTCCGCTCGTCCGCCCCTCCGCTCCACCGCTTAAACGTTCTTCTGCTCATCCGCTCCTCCGCTCCTCCGCTCCTGGCCCTGGTACTCCCCCTAACTGCTGGACATAAGCGAATCAGGCTCCAGGCCCTGGTACTCCCTCTCCGCTGGACTAAGGCGAATTGTCGGCCGGGCTTCCGCTCTCCTCCGCTCCACCGCTCCTCCGCTCCTCCGCTCCTCCGCTCCTCTGCTCCTCCGCTCTGGGCCCTGGTACTCCTGAACTGCTTGCCATAAGCGAATCAGGCTCCAGGCCCTGGTACTCCCAATCCGCGGGACTCAGGCGAAATGTGGGCCGGGCTTCCGCTCTCCTCCGCACCTCCACTCCTCCACTCATCCGCCCCTCCGCTCCTCCGCTCCTCCGCTCCTCCGCTCCTCCGCTCCGCCGCTCTGGGCCCTGGTACTCCTGAACTGCTTGCCATAAGCGAATCAGGCTCCAGGCCCTGGTACTCCCAATCCGCGAGACTCAGGCGAAATTTGGGCCGGTCTTCCGCTCTCCTCCCCACCTCCGCTCCTCCACTCATCCGCCCCTCCGCTCCTCCGCACCTCGGCCTGGTACTCCTGAATTGCTGAACATCATTAAATCACGCTTCTGGCCCTGGTACTCCCTTTCCGCGGGACTCAAGCGAATTGTCGGCCGGATTCCGCTCTCCTCCGCTCATCCGCTCCTCCGCTCCACCGCTTAAACGTTATTTTGCTCATCCGCTCCTCCGCTCCTCCGCTCCTGGCCCTGGTACTCCTGAACTGCTGGACATAAGCGAATCAGGCTCCAGGACCTGGTACTCCCTCTCCGCGGGACTAAGGCGAATTGCCGGCCGGGCTTCCGCTCTCCTCAGCTCATCCGCTTATCCGCTTATCCGCTCCTCCGCTCCTCCGCTCCTCCGCTCCTCCGTTCCTCCGCTCCGGCCCTGGTACTCCTGAACTGCTGGACATAGCGAATCAGGCTCCAGGTCCTGGTACTCCCTCTCCGCGGGACTTAGGCGAATTGTTGGCCGGGCTTCCGCTCTCCTCCGCTCCTCCGCTCCTCCGCTCCTCCGCTCCTCCGCTCTGGGCCCGGTTCTCCTGAACTGCTTGCCATAAGCGAATCAGGCTCCAGGCCCTGGGACTCCCTTTCCGCGGGACTCAGGCGAGATGTCGGCCGGATTCCGCTCTCCTCCGCTCATCCGCTCCTCCGCTCCACCGCTTAAACGTTCTTCTGCTCATCCGCTCCTCCGCTCCTCCGCTCCTGACCCTGGTACTCCTGAACTGCTGGACATAAGCGAATCAGGCTCCAGGCCCTGGTACCCCCTCTCCGCGGGACTCTGGCGAATTGTTGGCCGGGCTTCCGCTCTCCCCCGCTCCCCCGCTCCTCCGCTCCTCCGCTCCTCCGCTCCTCCGCTCCCCCGCTCCTCCGCTCCTCCTCTCTTCCGCTCCGGGCCCTTGAACTCCCGATATGCGGGACTTCGGTGAATTCCGGGCCAGTCTTCTGCTCTTCTGCTCTCCTCCCCCCCTCCGCTTCTTTGCTCCCCCGCTTTGGACCCTGGAAATCCCGAACCGGGCCGGGCTTCTGCTCTCCGCCTCTCCTCTGCTCATCCGCTCCAGGCCCTGGCACTCCCTGTCATCCAGTCATTCGCATGTGCGTGCCCGGAAGTCCGGGAGCTCCACTCAACCGTCCGGGGGATACGGGTAAGGGGTCCTGCTCCCCCCCCCTTGCCGCCTCTGAGAAGAGAAACATCTCCGCTCCTCCGCTCCTCCGCTTCTCAAGTCCTCCGCTCCTCCGCTGCGGAACCAGGTACTACCGATCCGCCAGACTCAGGTGAATTGCGGACAGGGCTTTTGCTGTCCTCCGCTCCTCCGCTTTGGGCCCTGGAACTCCCGAACCGCTGGACATAAGCGAATCACGGTCCGGGCTTCTGCCCTCCTCCGCTCCTCACCTCATCCGCTCCAGGCCCTGGTACTCCCAGTCCGCGGGAACCCCCCCCACCCACCAAAACAAACTCTCACACACACACACACTCTCACACACACACACACACACACACACACACACACACACACACACACACACACACACACACAGACACACACCCATACACACACACACACACACACACACACACACACACATACACACACACCTGAAGTCATCATAGCTGTGCTAATAGCATTGGCCGAAACGTATCCACAACAAAACAAACATTAGCTCATCCACTCATTCACATATGTGTGTGCCCAGAGGTACGGGAGCTCCAGTCATACGTCCGGGTGATCTATGTCCGGAGAAGGCTCACATTGGCCGGTCTAAGGGGTCCTGCTGCCCCCAAGCTTCCCCGCCTTTGAGAAGAGAAACATAACTCCGCTCCTCCGCTTCTCAACTCCTCTGCTCCTCCGCTATGGGCCCTGGTGCCCCCGATCCTCCGAACTCAGGCGAATAGCGTGACGTGCTTCTGCTCTCCTATAAGCCCCTACACACTTCAAACACGGCTGTTATCACCCTGTTACTGCATTACAATGACACCCATTTGCTTTTGATCTCAGTGTCTGCCACCGTACGGAAAAAGCGGGGGGGACGGGAGACATAAGGGCATTCGTTCTGTATGTAATCAGAAGTTAATAGTGTTAACGGTTCGCGAGAATTTTTTAATGCTAGACAAAAAAGAAAATTAAAAGGAAATAATTAAATAAATAGATAGAAAAATAAAATTAAAAACTAAAAAAAAAAATTGTAAGGGGAATATAACATGTAATTAAGTTGGCCGTTCACAAGGAATCTCAGACATCAAACTGTTTTTAATTGAACATAAATAGTACACACAAATATACAAATGTACAAATAAACATGGCAAGGTAGAACTGAATGTCAATGAAACAACCAGGGATGAGGAAGCAACGGACATAAGGACATTTGTTCTGTATGTAATCAGAAGTTAATAGTGTTAACGGTTTGTGAGAAATTTACAGTGCTAGACAAAAAAAGAAATTAAAAGGAAATAATTAAATCAATAGATAGACAAATAAAAAATTAAAACGAAAAAAAAATTGCAAGGGGAATATAACATGTAATTAAGTTTTTTTTTTGTTTTTTGTTTTTTTTTTTTTTTCAAAAAAAAGGAATCTCAGACATGGGTAACTGTATATTTTTTAGTTTTTGGATTTTTCCATAAGTTTTAAGGATTTTTTTTTATAATTCAAAATCGTTTATGAAGAAATTCAAATTTGGGGAGCATTTTTGCATTCTGTTTTTGTGAATGAAGAACTTGGCCAGGCCTAAAAGAACATTGACACGGAGTTCATCTGTTATGTTGCTTATAAGTAAACCAAATGTGATATCATCTTTTGAAAGGGAAACTGGTGATGATGGAATGAGAATGAGAAAAAATATATGGTCAGTGGTTTCAATGTTGTCTTCACAAAATGTACAAATATTATCTTCAAAAGTAAAGCGTACCCTCAATAATTCCTTAGATGGGTAGATGTCATTCATAATTTAGAAGTGGGTTTCTTTGTGCCTTGGGGGGTATGGGTAGAGTCAGATACATAGTTCGCAGCGTGGCAATCGATTCCTTATCAAATTCATTTCAAATATTATTTTTGTTTTGACGTCCAGGGAATAAGTTTCCTGTGAAACATGTCCTAATAAAGGAGTTGGTGCACTTTCTGTCCGGAATTGAGATTCCCTGGAGTGATAGTCGGGGTAACTGTGGTTGTACGGTTCGGTGCGTCATTATATTTTTGGTCAGGAATACAAATTGTCGAGGCAGTGCGTTTCGTAACTTTATCAACTCTAATATGGGAGGCTTAAATCTGTGTGTAGTACAGAACTGTTCATAGTCTAGACGACTGCCATTGTCATCCATCAAGTCAATTATTGACCATATACCTTTCTCAAAGCATTCCTTGTAAAACAGAGGTTTGTTGCCATGCAGTACATATCGATTGTTCCAAATTATTGTACTGTGTGGTGAGAAATTGTGTACATATATCATTTTCCAGTATAATAGTATTTGTTTATGGAACTCTGAAAATTGGACAGGAATCTTGTTGATATCCAAGTCAGAGATAAGTAGAAGACTTAGGCTGCCGACTATGTTGAATAAGTAGTTTGGAGTACAATACCAGAAAGAATGATGATGTTTGATCCAGGATTTCAACCAGTTCACCTTCAATGTCCCATTCAGGCAGTCCAACTCTATCACTTTCAGCCCTCCGTCACTTGTTTCTTTCCCCATATGTGATTTTTTTAGATGGTGTGGTCTGTTCCTCCAGATAAAGTTGAAATTTATTTGGTTAATAGATTTGATGAGTTGATTTGGAGCAGCATTGGAATACACTGGGTATATACATCTGGATAAACATTCCATTTTAGTCAAATATATCCGGCCTAATATTGATAAATCTCTTTGGAGCCATATATTCAATTTAGCTTTACTTTGATTCAGTTTAGATTCAATGTTCCTGGACTGATTTAACTTTTGGTCCTTAGATAGGAAAATGCTCAAGTATTTTATTTCTGATTTGATAGGAACATTGCTGATTTCCTTTAGTGGTGAGTCATGCAGCTCAAGAAGTTTGCATTTCTTTAAGTTTAATGACAATCCTGAAGCCTTGTAGAATGTTTTAATTTTTTCAACGCTTATTGGGACTTGATGTTCATTTTTCAAAACTAAGGTCGTGTCATCTGCCAGCAGGCTAATAACAATTTCTGTCCCCGACATTATTTCTGTCCCACACACACACACACACACACACACACATACACACACACACACACACACACACACACACACACACACACACACACACACACACACACACTCACACACACCTTAATTCCACTCTTTTATATACGCATGTCTGGAGTTCCGGGAGCTCGTTCTCAACGTTCTGGGGATAATCATAGCTGTGCTGATAGCATTAGCCGAAACGCCCCCCCCCCCCCACACCACCACCACCACCACCCCACACACATTAGCTCCTCCATTCATTCACATGTACACGCCGGCTGCTCCGGGAGCTCCACGCCGACGTTTCGGTGATCGATGTCCGGAGAAGGTGCACCATTGCCGGTCTGCGGTGTCCTGTAGACCCCCCCCCCCCATACACACATGCAATACGCCTTGAAACGCATCGCTCGCACCGACGCGGGGAATCCTTTTCCCTACTTCCACAACAACGGCGAGAATCGCGTTGCGTCGGCCGCCGTGAGGAAGGGGGGGGGCGGCATTAAGGGGGGGGGAGAGAGAGACATGGAGATTTTCTCAGCCTCTCATTCTTTTTTTTTTTTTTTTAATTGAACATAAATAGTACACACAACTATACAAATGTACAAATAAACATGGCAAGGTAGAACTGAATGTGAATGAAACAACCAGGCATGAGGAAGCAAAGGACATAAGGACATTCGTTCTGTATGGAATCAGAAGTTAATAGTGTTAACGGTTTGTGAGAAATTTACAATGCTAGACAAAAAAAGAAATTAAAATGAAATAATTAAATCAATAGATAGACTAATAAAAAATTAAAACGAAAAAAAGATTGCAAGGGGAGCACAACATGTAATTAAGTTGGCGACTCACAAGGAATCTCAGATATCAAACTGTATATTTTTTGTTGATTATATATAAACATGTACAAAACAAACATATATTGTTTGTTGTTGTTTATTTTTGGGATATGTTGAGGAATATTTGTTGGAAAGGAGTCACAATCGCTTTTTGACAATGTCGAAGTGTATAGGTGGCGATAGAATTTAAAGATTTCTGTGGAAATTATAGCCTCATCTGTAATTTCCTTGTTATTAAGACGGTCTTCCGCTTTGCTCCGCTCCTCCGCTCCTCCGCTCCTCCGCTCCTCCGCTCCTCCGCTCCTCCGCTGCGGAACCAGGTACTACCGATCCGCCAGACTCAGGTGAATTGCGGACAGGGCTTTTGCTGTCCTCCGCTTCTCCGCTTTTGGCCCTGGAACTCCCGAACCGCTGGACATAAGCGAATCACGGTCCGGGCTTCTGCCCTCCTCCGCTCCTCACCTCATCCGCTCCAGGCCCTGGTACTCCCTGTCCGCGGGAACACCCCCGCCCCCCCACCCACCAAAACAAACTCTCACACACAGATAAACACACGCACACACACACACACACACACACACACACACACAGACAAACACACACACACACACACACACACCTGAACTCATCATAGCTGTGCAAATAGCATTGGCCGAAACGTATCCACAACAAAACAAACATTAGCTCATCCACTCATTCACATATGTGTGTGCCTAGAGGTACGGGAGCTCCAGTCATACGTCCGAGTGATCTATGTCCGGAGAAGGCTCACATTGGCCGGTCTAAGGGGTTCTTCTGCCCCCAAGCTTCCCCGCCTCTGAGAGGAGAAACATTACCTCCGCTCCTCCGCTTCTCAGCTCATCTGCTCGAGGCCCTGGTACTCCCTGTCCGCGACCCCCCCCCCACCTAAACAAATTCACACTCACACACACGCACACACACACACGCACAGACACACACACACACACAGACACACACACACACAAACACACCTTAACTCATCATAGCTGTGCTAATAGCATTAGCCGAAACGCATCCACAACCAAACTGTTGCGTTTAAGTTCGCAGCTTCTTCGTTTTCCATGTTTCGGAAGGAATTCACAAGTTTGCCTTGTTTGAATCGTCTTTCATTTTCTTCTTCACAGCTCCGGGAATCAACATCGGTTAGCCATGGGACATGTACAGTACAGAGTGAGGGAAAAATTCCTGCCAGCACCGCTATACCAAAAAAAAAACACTGACGTAGAAGTTAACGTCAAGTTAGCTGAACAGTCGCGAAAAACTAAAACAAGTCCCAAACCTTGTCATAAAGTGCCATGCATTTCCTGAGAGTAGATACAAATACAACATATGTATACTAGAATGTAAACTCAAATAAAACTAATGAGATCACCTATCTCAACACCCCCTTTTGATCTCAACATCCAAAAAAAATCTTTGGACATTTTAATTTCCAAAGAACCACTTTTTGAATTGTTCTATTTTTACCTTTGTCATGAGTTTTGTCGAGATGTCTGCGAACATGTCCTCTGATGGACAATAGATAAGATTTATTTTACCCTCACTGAGTGCTTCACGAATGAAATGATATTTTACATCAATGTGTTTTGACCTTTGTCTGTTTACAGGATTCTTACTCAGTGCGATGGCCCCCTGATTGTCTCCGTAGATTGTTGTGCAACTGTACATTTTGTTGTCCATACCGTTTAACAGTTGAGACAGATGCATATTTTCTTGTGCGGTGGTGGCTCGGCCGATGTATTCAGCCTCACATGTTGACAGGGCCACTGTGGGCTGTTTCCTTGACTTCCATGCAATGGCTGGGCCTTGTTTTGTTAAACTGAAACAGTAGCCTGTAGCGCTACGTCTGTCTTCGACAGACCATGCCCAGTCTGAATCACTGTAAGCTATCAGGTTCAAATCCTCCTTATTTTTCTTGAAACTTAGTTCATAATCAGCTGTCCCCTTCAAATACCTCAGGACATGTTTTGCAGCTACTAAGTTTTTTACTTTTGCCATTGCCAGATTCTGTGATCGTTTGCTCACTATCCAGCTGATATCAGGTCTGGTGCAAGTCATGGCATAAAAAAGACTGCCTACAATCTCACGATATTCTTTGGGGTCGACAGGTTCACTTTGCTCATTTTCATAAGCTACAGGGATGCCCTCTAATTTTTGCTCACTTGGAGTAGATCTTGCTTTACATTCTGACATTCCAAATCTCTCTAGCATTTTTAGGATGTACTTTGTCTGGTTCATTTTGATTTCATCCCCCTTTTGTTCAAATTGTATGCCCAAAAAATATGATAGTTTCCCCAGGTCTTTCATGTTACACTTGAATGTCATGTTCTGTTTAAATGTGCTGAGTGCATCATTGCTGCTTGCTGCAATAATTAAATCTTCTTCTTCTTCTTTCGGCTTTTCCCGTCAGGGGTCGCCACAGCGAGTCAACCTTCTCCATCTAACCCTATTCTCTGTATCTTCCTCTCTCACACCAGCTACCTTCATATCCTCTCTCACTACGTCCATAAATCTTCTCTTTGGTCTTCCTCGAGACCTATTGCCTGGCAGCTCCATTTCCAGCATCCGTCTACCAATATATTCACTATCTCTTCTCTGTACATGACCGAACCATCTCAGTCTGGCTTCTCTGACCTTCTCTCCAAAACATCAAACATGTGCCGTCCCTCTGATAGACTCATTCCTGATCCTATCCATCCTGGTCACTCCCAAAGAGAACCTCAACATCTTCATCTCTGCAACCTCTAGTTCTGTCTTCTGTCTTTCGGTCATTGGAACAGTTTCTAGTCCATACATCATCGCTGGTCTCACCACTGTCTTGTACACCTTTCCTTTTATTCTGGCAAATAGTCTTCTATCACATAGTACCCCTGACACTTTTCTCCACCCATTCCAACCTGCTTGGACCCGTCTCTTCACCTCTTTTACGCACTCTCCGTTGCTCTGGACTGTTGACCCTAAGTACCTGAAATCCTCCAGCTTCTTGATCTCCACTCCCTGTAGCCTCACCGCTCCACCCGAGTTCCTCTCGTTCACACACATATATTCTGTCTTGCTGCGACTAACTTTCATTCCTCTCCTTTCCAGAGCATACCTCCACCTCTCTAGATTTTCCTCTACCTGTTGTCTGCTCTCACTACAGATCACAATGTCATCCGCAAACATCATGGTCCATGGGGATTCCTGTCTAACCTCATCTGTCAGCCTATCCATCACCATTGCGAACAAGAAGGGGCTCAGAGCTGATCCCTGATGGAGTCCCTGCTCCACCTTGAACTTCTCGGTTACCCCTACAGCACACCGTACCAGTGTCTCACAGCTGGCATACATGTCCTGCACCAGTCTAACATACTTCTCTGCCACTCCAGACTTCCTCATACAATACCAGAGCTCCTCTCTTGGCAACCTGTCATATGCTTTTTCTAGGTCTACGAAAACGCAATGCAGCTCCCTCTGGCCTTCTCTGTACTTTTCTATTGGCATTCTCAACGCAAATACTGCATCTGTAGTACTCTTCCTAGGCATGAAGCCATACTGCTGTTCACAAATGCTGACTTCTGCTCTCAGTCTAGTTTCCACTACTCTTTCCCATAACTTCATTGTATGGCTCATCAACTTTATCCCTCTGTAGTTGCCACAATTCTGCACATCCCCTTTATTCTTAAAAATAGGCACCATCACACTTTGTCTCCATTCTTCAGGCATCTCCTCACTCTCTAAGATCCTGTTGAATAATCTAGTCAGAAAATCTACCGCTGCCTCTCCTAGACACTTCCACACCTCCACAGGTATATCATCAGGACCAACTGCTTTTCCACTCTTCATCCTCTTCAATGCCTTCCTCACTTCACTTTTACTCATTTTTGCTACTTTGTGGTCTACAATAATCACCTCTTCTACCCTTGCCTCTCTTTCATTTTCCACATTCATCAGCTCTTCAAAGTACTCTTTCCATCTTCCTGTCACTCTTCTAGCATCCGTCAATACATTTCTCTCTCTGTCCTTTATCACCCGGACCTGCTGTACATCCTTTCCATCTTTATCTCTCTGTTTCGCCAACCTGTATAGATCATTTTCAGCCTCCTTACTATCCAACCGAGCATACAAGTCATCATAAGCCCTTTGTTTTGCCTTTGCTACCTCTATCTTTACCTTTCGCCGCATCTCCCTGAACTCCTGTCTGTTCTCTTCAGTCCTCTCAGTATCCCACTTCTTCTTCGCGAACCATTTTCTCTGTATACACTCCTGCACTTCCTCATTCCACCACCAAGTCTCCTTATCTACTTTCCTACCAGATGACACACCAAGTACTCTTCTACCTGTCTCCCTGATAACACTAGCTGTTGTTGTCCAATCATCTGGAAGCTCTCCCTGACAACCCAGACCCTTTCTCAACTCCTCCCTGAAAACCATGCAACACTCTGCTGCAATAATTAAATCATCTACCCAAAGCAAACCTTCTCCACGGCTCTAAACTCGTTCGTCGCCGCTACTTGTGGAACACCGGATGGCTTTCTCCCTCCGCTTCGTTACATTTTATGTCCGCTAGATGGCGGCATCCGACTGTGCACAGCGCTTGGAGCTCCACCAGGCGATATGGCCGCTGTGTATGAGAGGAATAAACGAGTGGGGCCGTGAGTGCAATAAATCCCCCTCCACGTCTTACATGGATGTTATCACCCTGTTACTGTATTTTAACGATACCGCTGTTTTTTCGACCTCAATGTTAAGCCGATTTTTAAACATTAAAAAAACAGATTGCTCGATTCAGTGACACCGAGGCCGTGAGTGGAGGACTTATGGAGTCGACTCCTCCGCTTATTCATATGTGCATGTCTGGTGCTCCCGGAGCTTCACGCCGACGTCACGGGGATCCGTGTCCGAAGAAGGTGCACCTTGGCCGGTCTGCGGGGTCCTGTTGACCGGAAGCTGAGACTGGCCCTTCGAAATAACACGGAAAATAATTGAGAGCATATTTCTCAGTTGACAACGCCCCCACTTGCTCTCATATTATTGGTATCTTTGCCCATTTACATCAAAATAAAATACTCATGACCCAAACAACAACTTTGAAAAATTCAACAACTTAAACTGCGATGCAGGCTTTGTCATAACATCTGCCGGCATCTCTTGTGTTGGACAATAGTGTAGGGCTACCTTTCCACATATTTTCTTTGTGACATCTTAACACACTCTTCTGACTGACATATTTTCTGGGTATTGATTTTGATCACTTTGGCCAAGTCCTTCATTTTAAATCTAGCTGTAAGCATGATTTTCACCTCTTTCATTACTTCCTCATCACTCGCAGCTATGATTAAATCATCTGCCCATATTATGATGATGACCTTGTCATTTTGGTTTTCTTTGACATAGACACAATGATCTGCTTCATTCTGAATAAAGTCATTGTCAATCAAGTAAGAATGGAGCATCAGATTCCAATGACGACCTGCCTGTTTAAGGCCGTATAGTGACTTTTCAAGTTTACGCACCAGCTTCTGTTTTTTTACTTGTTACTTCATACCCTTCTGGTTGTTCTACACAGAGCTCACAATCTATGGGTGCATGAAGATAGGCTGTCTTTACATCCATTTGGTGTAGTAACAATTTTTCCTGAACTGATTTCTGCATAAACACCCTCACACTTGTCATATTTGCTGTTGGAGAAAATGTTTCCTCAAAATCCGTGCCATACTTTTGACTGTAGCCCTTAGCAAAATAACGAGCTTTATATTTGTTTGTGCCATCTTCATTTCTATTTAGCGCATACGCCCAGCCCCCCCCAACCCCCACCCCCACCCCCCCGCCACTGCACACTTGCCTTGGGGTAGCTGTGTTAGGGTAAAAGTGTTGTTCTCTCTCAATGACTCCATCTCGTCGTCCATAGATTTCATCCACTTGTCAGCATTGAGGGAACTCCTTGCCTCTTTTTATGTCTGTGGGACACCACACGCCAGTCTATAACAGTAGTCAATGTTAGTGAACACTTGGTCATCGTCAATAGCACTTGTCACATAACCATTAAAGTAACTGGGCTTCTTTTTGGTTCTAGTTGATCGTCTCACATTGTCTGCACTGCTTGGCTGTGTCACACGGTCAGATACGGGGTTGCCCATTTCCAAGGTGTACAAAGGTGTACAAGACAGTGTTGAGCCCAGCGATGATATATGCACTAGAAACTGTTACAATGACTGAAAGACAGCAGGCAGAACTAGAGGTTGCAGATATGAGGATGTTGAGGTTCTCTTTGGGAGTGACCAGGATGGATAGGATCAGGAATGAGTCTATCAGAGGAACAGCACATGTTCGATGTTTTGGAGAGAAGGTCAGAGAAGCCAGACCGAGATGGTTCGGTCATGTACAGAGGAGGGATAGAGAATATATTGGTAGACGGATGCTGGAATTGGAGCTGCAAGGCAAGAGGTCTCGAGGAAGACCAAAGAGAGGATTTATGGACGTGGTGAGAGAGGAGATGAAGGCAGTTGGTGTGAGAGAGGAGGATACGGAGAATAGGGTTAGATGGAGAAAGTTGACTCGCTGTGGCCACACCTGACAGGAAAAGACAAAAGAAGAAGAAGAAGAAGAAGAAGAAGAAGAAGAAGAAGAAGAAGAAGAAGAAGAAGAAGAAGAAGAAGAAGAAGAAGAAGAAGAAGAAGAAGAAGAAGGAGAAAAAGAAGAAGAAGAAGAAGAAGAAGAAGAAGAAGAAGAAGAAGAAGAAGAAGAAGAAGAAGAAGAAGAAGTAAGAAAGAGAGGGTGGGGGGGAAGCAAACCTTCTTCACGGCTCTAAGCTCGTTCGTCGCCGCTACTTGGGGAACACTGGATGGCTTTCTCCCTCCACTTCGTTACATTTTATGGCCGCTAGATGGCGGCATCCGACTGTGCACAGCGCTTGAAGCCCCACCAGGTGATCTGGCAGCTGTGTATGAGAGGAATAAACGAGTGGGGCCGTGAGTGCAATAAATCCCCCTCCACTTCTTACATGGATGTTATCACCCTGTTACTGTATTTTAACGATACCGCTGTGTTTTCCACCTCAATGTTAAGCCGATTTTTAAACATTAAAAACCAAATTGTTCGATTCAGTGACACCGAGGCCGTGAGTGGAGGACTTATGGAGTCGACTCCTCCGCTTATTCATACGTGCATGTCTGGTGCTCCCGGAGCTTCACGCCGACGTCACGGGGATCCGTGTCCGAAGAAGGTGCACCTTGGCCGGTCTGCGGGGTCCTGTTGACCGGAAGCTGAGACTGGCCCTTCGAAATAACACGGAAAATAATTGAGAGCATATTTCTCAGTTGACAACGCCCCCCCTTGCTCTCATATTATTGGTATCTTTGCCCATTTACATCAAAATAAAATACTCATGACCCAAACAACAACTTTGAAAAATTCAACAACTTAAACTGCGATGCAGGCTTTGTCATAACATCTGCCGGCATCTCTTGTGTTGGACAATAGTGTAGGGCTACCTTTCCTGTTTAAGGCCGTATAGTCACTTTTCAAGTTTACGCACCAGCTTCTGTTTTGTATTTGTTACTTCATACCCTTCTGGTTGTTCTACACAGAGCTCACAATCTATGGGTGCATGAAGATAGGCTGTCTTTACATCCATTTGGTGTAGTAACAAATTTTCCTGAACTGATTTCTGCATAAACACCCTCACACTTGTCATATTTGCTGTTGGAGAAAATGTTTCCTCAAAATCCGTGCCATACTTTTGACTGTAGCCCTTAGCAAAATAATGAGCTTTATATTTGTTTGTGCCATCTTCATTTCTATTTAGCGCATACGCCCAGCCCCCCCCCCCCCCACTGCACACTTGCCTTGGGGTAGCTGTGTTAGGGTAAAAGTGTTGTTCTCTCTCAATGACTCCATCTCTTCGTCCATAGATTTCATCCACTTGTCAGCATTGAGGGAACTCCTTGCCTCTTTTTATGTCTGTGGGACACCACACGCCAGTCTATAACAGTAGTCAATGTTAGTGAACACTTGGTCATCGTCAATAGCACTAATCACATAACCATTAAAGTAACTGGGCTTCTTTTTGGTTCTAGTTGATCGTCTCACATTGTCTGCACTGCTTGGCTGTGTCACACGGTCAGATACAGGGTTGCCCATTTCCAAGGTGTACAAAGGTGTACAAGACAGTGTTGAGCCCAGCGATGATATATGAGCTAGAAACTGTTACAATGACCGAAAGATAGCAGGCAGAACTAGAGGTTGCAGATATGAGGATGTTGAGGTTCTCTTTGGGAGTGACCAGGATGGATAGGATCAGGAATGAGTCTATCAGAGGAACAGCACATGTTCGATGTTTTGGAGAGAAGGTCAGAGAAGCCAGACCGAGATGGTTCGGTCATGTACAGAGGAGGGATAGAGAATATATTGGTAGACGGATGCTGGAATTGGAGCTGCAAGGCAAGAGGTCTCGAGGAAGACCAAAGAGAGGATTTATGGACGTGGTGAGAGAGGAGATGAAGGCAGTTGGTGTGAGAGAGGAGGATACGGAGAATAGGGTTAGATGGAGAAAGTTGACTCGCTGTGGCCACACCTGACAGGAAAAGACAAAAGAAGAAGAAGAAGAAGAAGAAGAAGAAGAAGAAGAAGAAGAAGAAGAAGAAGAAGGAGAAAAAGAAGAAGAAGAAGAAGAAGAAGAAGAAGAAGAAGAAGAAGAAGAAGAAGAAGAAGAAGAAGAAGAAGAAGTAAGAAAGAGAGGGTGGGGGGGAAGCAAACCTTCTTCACGGCTCTAAGCTCGTTCGTCGCCGCTACTTGGGGAACACTGGATGGCTTTCTCCCTCCACTTCGTTACATTTTATGGCCGCTAGATGGCGGCATCCGACTGTGCACAGCGCTTGAAGCCCCACCAGGTGATCTGGCAGCTGTGTATGAGAGGAATAAACGAGTGGGGCCGTGAGTGCAATAAATCCCCCTCCACTTCTTACATGGATGTTATCACCCTGTTACTGTATTTTAACGATACCGCTGTGTTTTCCACCTCAATGTTAAGCCGATTTTTAAACATTAAAAACCAAATTGCTCGATTCAGTGACACCGAGGCCGTGAGTGGAGGACTTATGGAGTCGACTCCTCCGCTTATTCATACGTGCATGTCTGGTGCTCCCGGAGCTTCACGCCGACGTCACGGGGATCCGTGTCCGAAGAAGGTGCACCTTGGCCGGTCTGCGGGGTCCTGTTGACCGGAAGCTGAGACTGGCCCTTCGAAATAACACGGAAAATAATTGAGAGCATATTTCTCAGTTGACAACGCCCCCCCTTGCTCTCATATTATTGGTATCTTTGCCCATTTACATCAAAATAAAATACTCATGACCCAAACAACAACTTTGAAAAATTCAACAACTTAAACTGCGATGCAGGCTTTGTCATAACATCTGCCGGCATCTCTTGTGTTGGACAATAGTGTAGGGCTACCTTTCCACATATTTTCTTTGTGACATCTTAACACACTCTTCTGACTGACATATTTTCTGGGTATTGATTTTGATCACTTTGGCCAAGTCCTTCATTTTAAATCTAGCTGTAAGCATGATTTTCACCTCTTTCATTACTTCCTCATCACTCGCAGCTATGATTAAATCATCTACCCATATTATGATGATGACTTTGTCATTTTGGTTTTCTTTGACATAGACACAATGATCTGCTTCATTCTGAATAAAGTCGTTGTCAATCAAGTAAGAATGGAGCATCAGATTCCAATGACGACCTGCCTGTTTAAGGCCGTATAGTCACTTTTCAAGTTTACGCACCAGCTTCTGTTTTGTATTTGTTACTTCATACCCTTCTGGTTGTTCTACACAGAGCTCACAATCTATGGGTGCATGAAGATAGGCTGTCTTTACATCCATTTGGTGTAGTAACAAATATTCCTGAACTGATTTCTGCATAAACACCCTCACACTTGTCATATTTGCTGTTGGAGAAAATGTTTCCTCAAAATCCGTGCCATACTTTTGACTGTAGCCCTTAGCAAAATAATGAGCTTTATATTTGTTTGTGCCATCTTCATTTCTATTTAGCGCATACGCCCAGCCCCCCCCCCCACTGCACACTTGCCTTGGGGTAGCTGTGTTAGGGTAAAAGTGTTGTTCTCTCTCAATGACTCCATCTCTTCGTCCATAGATTTCATCCACTTGTCAGCATTGAGGGAACTCCTTGCCTCTTTTTATGTCTGTGGGACACCACACGCCAGTCTATAACAGTAGTCAATGTTAGTGAACACTTGGTCATCGTCAATAGCACTAATCACATAACCATTAAAGTAACTGGGCTTCTTTTTGGTTCTAGTTGATCGTCTCACATTGTCTGCACTGCTTGGCTGTGTCACACGGTCAGATACAGGGTTGCCCATTTCCAAGGTGTACAAAGGTGTACAAGACAGTGTTGAGCCCAGCGATGATATATGAGCTAGAAACTGTTACAATGACCGAAAGATAGCAGGCAGAACTAGAGGTTGCAGATATGAGGATGTTGAGGTTCTCTTTGGGAGTGACCAGGATGGATAGGATCAGGAATGAGTCTATCAGAGGAACAGCACATGTTCGATGTTTTGGAGAGAAGGTCAGAGAAGCCAGACCGAGATGGTTCGGTCATGTACAGAGGAGGGATAGAGAATATATTGGTAGACGGATGCTGGAATTGGAGCTGCAAGGCAAGAGGTCTCGAGGAAGACCAAAGAGAGGATTTATGGACGTGGTGAGAGAGGAGATGAAGGCAGTTGGTGTGAGAGAGGAGGATACGGAGAATAGGGTTAGATGGAGAAAGTTGACTCGCTGTGGCCACACCTGACAGGAAAAGACAAAAGAAGAAGAAGAAGAAGAAGAAGAAGAAGAAGAAGAAGAAGAAGAAGAAGAAGAAGAAGAAGAAGAAGAAGAAGAAGAAGAAGTAAGAAAGAGAGGGTGGGGGGGAAGCAAACCTTCTTCACGGCTCTAAGCTCGTTCGTCGCCGCTACTTGGGGAACACTGGATGGCTTTCTCCCTCCACTTCGTTACATTTTATGGCCGCTAGATGGCGGCATCCGACTGTGCACAGCGCTTGAAGCCCCACCAGGTGATCTGGCAGCTGTGTATGAGAGGAATAAACGAGTGGGGCCGTGAGTGCAATAAATCCCCCTCCACTTCTTACATGGATGTTATCACCCTGTTACTGTATTTTAACGATACCGCTGTGTTTTCCACCTCAATGTTAAGCCGATTTTTAAACATTAAAAACCAAATTGCTCGATTCAGTGACACCGAGGCCGTGAGTGGAGGACTTATGGAGTCGACTCCTCCGCTTATTCATACGTGCATGTCTGGTGCTCCCGGAGCTTCACGCCGACGTCACGGGGATCCGTGTCCGAAGAAGGTGCACCTTGGCCGGTCTGCGGGGTCCTGTTGACCGGAAGCTGAGACTGGCCCTTCGAAATAACACGGAAAATAATTGAGAGCATATTTCTCAGTTGACAACGCCCCCCCTTGCTCTCATATTATTGGTATCTTTGCCCATTTACATCAAAATAAAATACTCATGACCCAAACAACAACTTTGAAAAATTCAACAACTTAAACTGCGATGCAGGCTTTGTCATAACATCTGCCGGCATCTCTTGTGTTGGACAATACTGTAGGGCTACCTTTCCACATATTTTCTTTGTGACATCTTAACACACTCTTCTGACTGACATATTTTCTGGGTATTGATTTTGATCACTTTGGCCAAGTCCTTCATTTTAAATCTAGCTGTAAGCATGATTTTCACCTCTTTCATTACTTCCTCATCACTCGCAGCTATGATTAAATCATCTGCCCATATTATGATGATGACCTTGTCATTTTGGTTTTCTTTGACATAGACACAATGATCTGCTTCATTCTGAATAAAGTCATTGTCAATCAAGTAAGAATGGAGCATCAGATTCCAATGACGACCTGCCTGTTTAAGGCCGTATAGTCACTTTTCAAGTTTACGCACCAGCTTCTGTTTTTTTACTTGTTACTTCATACCCTTCTGGTTGTTCTACACAGAGCTCACAATCTATGGGTGCATGAAGATAGGCTGTCTTTACATCCATTTGGTGTAGTAACAATTTTTCCTGAACTGATTTCTGCATAAACACCCTCACACTTGTCATATTTGCTGTTGGAGAAAATGTTTCCTCAAAATCCGTGCCATACTTTTGACTGTAGCCCTTAGCAAAATAACGAGCTTTATATTTGTTTGTGCCATCTTCATTTCTATTTAGCGCATACGCCCAGCCCCCCCCAACCCCCACCCCCACCCCCCCCCCACTGCACACTTGCCTTGGGGTAGCTGTGTTAGGGTAAAAGTGTTGTTCTCTCTCAATGACTCCATCTCTTCGTCCATAGATTTCATCCACTTGTCAGCATTGAGGGAACTCCTTGCCTCTTTTTATGTCTGTGGGACACCACACGCCAGTCTATAACAGTAGTCAATGTTAGTGAACACTTGGTCATCGTCAATAGCACTTGTCACATAACCATTAAAGTAACTGGGCTTCTTTTTGGTTCTAGTTGATCGTCTCACATTGTCTGCACTGCTTGGCTGTGTCACACGGTCAGATACGGGGTTGCCCATTTCCAAGGTGTACAAAGGTGTACAAGACAGTGTTGAGCCCAGCGATGATATATGCACTAGAAACTGTTACAATGACTGAAAGACAGCAGGCAGAACTAGAGGTTGCCGATATGAGGATGTTGAGGTTCTCTTTGGGAGTGACCAGGATGGATAGGATCAGGAATGAGTCTATCAGAGGAACAGCACATGTTCGATGTTTTGGAGAGAAGGTCAGAGAAGCCAGACCGAGATGGTTCGGTCATGTACAGAGGAGGGATAGAGAATATATTGGTAGACGGATGCTGGAATTGGAGCTGCAAGGCAAGAGGTCTCGAGGAAGACCAAAGAGAGGATTTATGGACGTGGTGAGAGAGGAGATGAAGGCAGTTGGTGTGAGAGAGGAGGATACGGAGAATAGGGTTAGATGGAGAAAGTTGACTCGCTGTGGCCACACCTGACAGGAAAAGACAAAAGAAGAAGAAGAAGAAGAAGAAGAAGAAGAAGAAGAAGAAGAAGAAGAAGAAGAAGAAGAAGAAGAAGAAGAAGAAGAAGAAGAAGAAGAAGAAGGAGAAGAAGAAGAAGAAGAAGAAGAAGAAGAAGAAGAAGTAAGAAAGAGAGGGTGGGGGGGAAGCAAACCTTCTTCACGGCTCTAAGCTCGTTCGTCGCCGCTACTTGGGGAACACTGGATGGCTTTCTCCCTCCACTTCGTTACATTTTATGGCCGCTAGATGGCGGCATCCGACTGTGCACAGCGCTTGAAGCCCCACCAGGTGATCTGGCAGCTGTGTATGAGAGGAATAAACGAGTGGGGCCGTGAGTGCAATAAATCCCCCTCCACTTCTTACATGGATGTTATCACCCTGTTACTGTATTTTAACGATACCGCTGTGTTTTCCACCTCAATGTTAAGCCGATTTTTAAACATTAAAAACCAAATTGCTCGATTCAGTGACACCGAGGCCGTGAGTGGAGGACTTATGGAGTCGACTCCTCCGCTTATTCATACGTGCATGTCTGGTGCTCCCGGAGCTTCACGCCGACGTCACGGGGATCCGTGTCCGAAGAAGGTGCACCTTGGCCGGTCTGCGGGGTCCTGTTGACCGGAAGCTGAGACTGGCCCTTCGAAATAACACGGAAAATAATTGAGAGCATATTTCTCAGTTGACAACGCCCCCCCTTGCTCTCATATTATTGGTATCTTTGCCCATTTACATCAAAATAAAATACTCATGACCCAAACAACAACTTTGAAAAATTCAACAACTTAAACTGCGATGCAGGCTTTGTCATAACATCTGCCGGCATCTCTTGTGTTGGACAATAGTGTAGGGCTACCTTTCCACATATTTTCTTTGTGACATCTTAACACACTCTTCTGACTGACATATTTTCTGGGTATTGATTTTGATCACTTTGGCCAAGTCCTTCATTTTAAATCTAGCTGTAAGCATGATTTTCACCTCTTTCATTACTTCCTCATCACTCGCAGCTATGATTAAATCATCTACCCATATTATGATGATGACCTTGTCATTTTGGTTTTCTTTGACATAGACACAATGATCTGCTTCATTCTGAATAAAGTCGTTGTCAATCAAGTAAGAATGGAGCATCAGATTCCAATGACGACCTGCCAAATTTTCCTGAACTGATTTCTGCATGAACACCCTCACACTTGTCACATTTGCTGTTGGAGAAAATGTTTCCTCAAAATCCGTGCCATACTTTTGACTGTAGCCCTTAGCAAAATAATGAGCTTTATATTTGTTTGTGCCAACTTCATTTCTTTTTAGCGCATACACCCAGCCCCCCACCACCACTGCACACTTGCCTTGGGGTAGCTGTGTTAGGGTCAAAGTGTTGTTCTCTCTCAATGACTCCATCTCGTCGTCCATAGATTTCATCCACTTGTCAGCATTGAGGGAACTCCTTGCCTCTTTAAATGTCTGTGGGACACCACACGCCAGTCTATAACAGTAGTCAATGTTAGTGAACACTTGGTCATCGTCAATAGCACTAGTCACATAACCATTAAAGTAACTGGGCTTCTTTTTGGTTCTAGTTGATCGTCTCACATTGTCTGCACTGCTTGGCTGTGTCACACGGTCAGATACGGGGCTGCCCATTTCCAAGGTGTACAAAGGTGTACAAGACAGTGGTGAGACCAGCGATGATGTATGGACTAGAAACTGTAGAAGAAGAAGAAGAAGAAGAAGAAGAAGAAGATGAAGAAGAAGATGAAGAAGAAGAAGAAGAAGAAGAAGAAGAAGAAGAAGAAGAAGAAGTTAGAAAGAGAGGGTGGGGGGGAAGCAAACCTTCTCCACGGCTCTAAACTCGTTCGTCGCCGCTACTCGGGGAACACCGGATGGCTTTCTCCCTCCGCTTCGTTACATTTTATGGCCGCTAGATGAAGATCATCATCATCATCATCATCATCATCATCATCATCATCATCATCATCATCATCATCATCATCCTGATCTGAGCTCATCTCTGTCTGGGTTTGTTGCTCTGGAGATGGGTTTGTCACAAATTTTAGCAGTCTGTGTTTTTAGTACTCTTTCACTATTTGGATAATATACAAAATAAGCTGGACTATTTTTGGCATATCCAATGAAAACTCCCTTCTCACCTCTTGAGTCAAGTTTCTTTTTGTTGTGCTTGTATGCATAGCACACAGCACCAAACTTTTGCATTTGTGACACATTTGGTTTCTTTCCCGTCAACATAAAGTAAGCCGTCTGCTTTGTCCGATTATTAAAGCATCAGTTCCTGACCACCGCTGCTGTCTGCACTGCATGGGTCCACAATGTTTTGGGTAGGTTGCTTCCTAGTAACATGCACCATGCCATGTCGAATAAAGTCCTCCAGTTTCTCTTTGCTTTCCCGTTTTGGTGTGGTGAGTATGGCGCTGACGTTTCATGTCTAACACCCCGTTTAGTCATTAGTCCTTGGTACTCTTTTGACATAAACTCAGTACAATTGTCAGATCTCATACACTTAATCTTCCCATAAGGGGCAGTGTCTGCTAAGAATCTCTCTGTGGCACTCACTGTACCACTCTTTTGTTTGAGAAAGTACACAAAAATTGTGTTGGAATAATCATCAGTAAACGACAATGCAAATCTGTGTCCATCTATAGATATGGGATCTACTGGCCCTGCCAGATCTGTATGCACTAAATCAAACACCTTTGTTGCTCTTGCATCAGGCTCTCTGTTTCTGATCTGCACAAACTTCCCTTGAATACACACTTCACATGGTGATACAGGTTTTTCAGTTTTCCCTTTGATTACCATACCATCAATCACTTTTGTCAACTTTTGTACATCGCTCTAATTACAATGGCCGAAAATTTCATGCCATGTTTGTAAATCAAAACACCCTTTGCATTTGTCATTACTTTCATCTGCTGTAGATAGGTAGTAAAGTGTGTTCTGCACATGAATAGGAAATACAGTACCGTCACTCATTTTGACTATGTCTTTTCCTTCATTGAAGATTACCGTTGCTCCGTTTGCTGTGGCGGCCATCACAGAAAAAATGTCCTGTGGACAGGAAGGGATGAACATTGCGTTTCTCAGTGGTGCTGTGTGGTGACGTCCTCTGCTGTCTATGAGGATCACCTCTGCCTCTCCCCGCTGCTTCGCCACGCCTTGACACTTGGTCGCGTCTGCCAGCTCAACATGGTGTGTGTCAGCTCTGAACGTCACTGAAAAACACGGAAGTCAGCAAATTTGAGCTTTTCTTCACTTTGAGTCACATGAACTGCAAATGGTTTGAACGATTCTGGAAGTCCCTTTAGCACCATAGCTATGAGAAGATCATCACTCATGACTTCCTCTGCATTTCTTAGCACCGTGATTATAGTCTCTGCCCTAATCACAAAGTCTGTTACGCTTTCATTGCTTCCTTTCTGCAGTTTTGTCAGGTCAGTATACAGGTTTATAATGCCAGGCTTCCCTTTACCTGCGTAATACTCTCGTAGCATCTTCAGTGCCTTTCTCCCATCATCTGCAGCTTCGCGCATGACCAGGCCTAGACTTTTGTCATCTAAAAACTGGATCGGTTCGGCATGGGCCATTTCATTCTGCTCCTTGTCCTTTGCCTCCTCGTCATCGTCATCAAATTCTGGAGTTTCACTCAGAATTGTGTCTTTGAGCCCCTGTAGCCGCATGCAGGTCAAGCATTTAGTCTCCCAGAGTTCATACTGCTTCTCATCTTCCACACCGAGACAGTCTCTGGTGGCGATTGGTAAATGTAACGGCAGGAGACCAAACTGATTGTTATGTTTGTACGGTAATGCCAATATCAATGTCTCATAACCCGACTATACAACCTCATCCAATTAACCAAAGTGAGACCTTGTCTATAATATGGGTATATTCCCAAGGATTGAGTCAGAGATTTGGAATTTTTCAGAATATAACAAATACCTCAGTCCTTCCTTTTCTGCCTTACGATCCATCCAAATGGCGATTACCAGCTAATTATTCTATGGTAACCAATAAAACTGTCATTGAGGGATTCACTCTAATGACAATACAAAAGACACCACCATTTTGTATGAAACGACAGTGTGGTAAGAAAGAGCATTATCTAGGCCAACTACAGTGTGACACTGTGCTAGATATGGAAACGGATAGACCGGTTAGGAAAACCTATGACTACTATAATAATAGTATATGTGAGGTTGGAAAGTGGGGAATGGGCGTGTGTGCCATGAATCTGACAGCCCTCAAGCCATTATTGGGCATTGAAACAAACCTCACCAAATCTGGTATACCACCATGGAGGATTTTTGCATTCCCACACAAATACGGTTATCCATACATGCCCAAAAACACATGTATGGATTTGTGGCAAACGAGCATTTCTGTATCTGCCTGAACATTGGTGTGGCACATGCTATTTGGCCCGATTAGGAAGTGCTATGACTTTTATACCAGAGCATAACATGACTCATAGCGTACAACTCATTAGGCCTATGGGACATGAACGTAGTCGAAGAGCCTTGATAAGTGACTCTAGAGGAATACTTATGACAATGTTCCCTAACTATGGTGTAGCCTACTCGGGACATCGAATGAATGAGGTCTGGGCGACATTACAGAACCTAACGTCAAGGGTTCTAGAATTGAATGGACTGATACAAAACAATCCAGAGACTATGGCTATGAAAGAAATGCTTTTACAAAATCGTGTGGCTTTAGATATTGTCTTAGCCAAGGAAGGTGGTGTATGTGCGATAATAGGACAACAATGTTGCACATATATCCCAGACACGCGAGACAATTTCACAGTAATTCATGACAAATTGACGACATTAAAGAACCAACTAGAGGGTAAAGAGGACAGTGATACTTTAATGTCGTTTTTACAGTTTGACCCTCTTGGATGGATCATCAACGGAACTTGGTGGCAAATACTTTTAAAGTGCCTTACACCTGTGATTGTGATTCTTATTTTGTTTTGTTTATTTACTATGTGCGTTATTCCTTGTTTGAGAAGCATGATTGCTAAAATGGCTTCCGCAGCCTTTGTCCAGATGGCAATAGTAGCAGTGCAGACCCAACCAAGGACTCACTACACTGGACAGATACATGAGCAACTGCCTATAAGTGATTCAGAAAAAGAAAATGATAACAATTTGACTGTGGAGGACGACGACCATGATGTTGTATGAAGTGTTATCTGTAAACTATGTACCAACATGGCATGATGATGCTGAAGAGTTTAACATTGTTCGGAGTCTCATAAACAGGAGAGAATTGTTAGAGTTTACTCTCTATTTCTATAACTATGTTATTTCGACTACTCACATGAAGTTAGCCAGACATGCTAGAGCACAAAAGACCTTTGTCCTCTAACAAGAGTTGGGCCCTCCAAGATATTCCAATGGTCGTAAACATCTTTAGATAAGAACCTACCCCCCCGTAAACGTAAATCTAAACGAGGATAAACACTTCTGGAGAGAAACCTGACCACCCCTGTATATCATCCTGGACAACTTCACATATGCATGAACTATACTATACAATGAATGTTGTTATGTAAATAAACACTTTCACACAATAACAAGCCGAGCAAGGAGGAACTCGGGGGGATTCTCTGGATCTTGGCTCCAAAGAGCGCGCTGAGTCTCCCCCTCTGCAGAGCACAAAAGAATAGTCGCTTGTCTGTGTTATTTCTTATGATAACCTCAGTCTCCTCTTTACAGGTTTTACCTTAGACCAGCATGAATTAGAATTACTCTCTAATAGCCGCGAGTGGAGCATCTACCTGCATGTCCAGAAGCTTCCTGTTCAGCAGGGCAGGTCGAATGGTGTTAAAAGCACTGGAGAAGTCAAAGAACATGACTCTCACAGTGCTTCCTGCCTCCTCCAGGTGTGTGTAGATTCTGTGCAGCAGGAAGATGATGGCGTCTTCCACTCCTATCCGTGGGTGGTATGCGAACCGCAGGGGGTCCAGCGAAGGTCCGACGACTGTGCCAAGGTGCCTCAGGACGAGCCTCTCCAGCGACTTCATGACGTGTGATGTCAGCGCCACCGGTCTGTAGTCGCTGTGTCTGCTGGGATGCTTCACCTCGGGCGCTGGAACCAGGCATGAGGTTTTCCACCGGTCGGGGACAACCATCTGGGTCAGGCTCAGGTTGAAGAGATGTGAGAAGATCCCACACAGCTGAGAGGCACATCCTTTCAGCACTCTGGGGCTGAGGCCGTCAGGGCCAGCAGCTTTCCTGGGACGAAGGCGGCTGAACTCTCTTCCCACCTCCTCAGCGGTGAAGGCAACAGGAGGGGGTGGAGAGAGTCCCAGTGGGGGGCAGGACGGCTGAGGTGTAAACGAGACATCGTCCAGGGAAGCAGAAGAGGTGCGTGGGGGAGGGGGGAAAGCTCCTTAAAGTGAGGGGTGAGGGCACGGGGGAAGGAAAGTCCTGAGAGGAGCTGGGGGGAGGGTGGGCGGAGGCACCTTCATCAAATCTGTTAAAAAACAGGTTTAGTTTGTTTGCCTCCTGCAAGTCTCCTTCCATCATCTGGCTTGCTTGTTTTCCATGGCCAGTGATGAGTTTGCAGTATCGTCGCTCTTCTCAGCGGCTCCAAACTGTCTTCAGCCGTCTTTGGGGGTTTCCTGGGCCCATAACCTGTTATCAGAGGTTATCTGTGCAGTAGATCTGCGTGCTACCCCTCAATACCGACTGGGTCTTTTACGGAGGAATAATATGTGTGACACGCCTCTTGTTTTACAGAACTGGAAGAAGTTGAGTTTATTTTCAAGCAAATAAAAACACTACGGACAGACCGGAAGCTGGGACTGGCCATTCAAAATAAAAGGAGAATAACTGAGAGCATATTTCTCAGATAACAACTGCACTTTCTGTCCAGAATTGAGATTCCCTGGAGTGATAGTCGGGGTAACTGTGGTTGTACGGTTCGGTGCGTCATTATATTTTTGGTCAGGAATACAAATTGTCGAGGCAGTGCGTTTCGTAACTTTATCAACTCTAATATGGGAGGCTTAAATCTGTGTGTAGTACAGAACTGTTCAAAGTCTAGAGGACTGCCATTGTCATCCATCAAGTCAATTCTTGACCATATACCTTTCTCAAAGCATTCCTTGTAAAACAGAGGTTTGTTGCCACGCAGTACATATCTATTGTTCCAAATTATTGTACTGTGTGGTGAGAAATTGTGTACATATATCATTTTCCATTATAATAGTATTTGTTTATGGAACTCTGAAAATTGGACAGGAATCTTGTTGATATCCAAGTCAGAGATAAGTAGAAGACTTAGGCCACCGACTATGTTGAATAAGTAGTTTGGAGTACAATACCAGAAAGAATGATGATGTTTGATCCAGGATTTCAACCAGTTCACCTTCAATGTCCCATTCAGGCAGTCCAACTCTATCACTTTCAGCCCTCCTTCACTTGTTTCTTTCACCATATGTGATTTTTTTAGATGGTGTGGTCTGTTCCTCCAGATAAAGTTGAAATTTATTTGGTTAATAGATTTGATGAGTTGATTTGGAGCAGCATTGGAATACACTGGGTATATACATCTGGATAAACATTCCATTTTAGTCAAATATATCCGGCCTAATATTGATAAATCTCTTTGGAGCCATATATTCAATTTTGCTTTACTTTGATTCAGTTTAGATTCAATGTTCCTGGACTGATTTAACTTTTGGTCCTTAGATAGGAAAATGCTCAAGTATTTTATTTCTGATTTGATAGGAACACTGCTGATTTCCTTTAGTGGTGAGTCATGCAGCTCAAGAAGTTTGCATTTCTTTAAGTTTAATGACAATCCTGAAGCCTTGAAGAATGTTTTAATTTTTTCAACGCTTATTGGGACTTGATGTTCATTTTTCAAAACTAAGGTTGTGTCATCTGCCAGCAGGCTAATAACAATTTCTGTCCCCGACATTATTTCTGTCACACACACACACACACACACACACACACACACACACACACACACACACACACAAACACACACACACACACACACACACACTCACACACACCTTAATTCCACTCTTTTATATACGCATGCCTGGAGTTCCGGGAGCTCGTTCTCAACGTTCTGGGAATAATCATAGTTGTGCTGATAGCATTAGCCGAAACGCCCCCCCCACACACACCACCACCACCACCACCACCACCACCCCACACACACATTAGCTCCTCCATTCATTCACATGTACACGCCGGCTGCTCCGGGGGCTCCACGCCGACGTTTCGGTGATCGATGTCCGGAGAAGGTGCACCATTGCCGGTCTGCGGTGTCCTGTAGACCCCCCCCCTCCATACACACATGCAATACGCCTTGAAACGCATCGCTCGCACCGACGCGGGGAATCCTTTTCCCTACTTCCACAACAACTGCAAGAAACGCGTTGCGTCGGCCGCCGTGAGGAAGGGGGGGGGGGGGGGGGGGGGGCATTAAGGGGGGGGAGAGAGAGACATGGAGATTTTCTCAGCCTCTCATTCTTTTTTTTTTTTTTTTAATTGAACATAAATAGTACACACAACTATACAAATGTACAAATAAACATGGCAAGGTAGAACTGAATGTCAATGAAACAACCAGGCATGAGGAACCAAAGGACATAAGGACATTCATTCTGTATGTAATCAGAAGTTAATAGTGTTAACGGTTTGTGAGAAATTTACAATGCTAGACAAAAAAAGAAATTAAAATGAAATAATTAAATCAATAGATAGACTAATAAAAAATTAAAACGAAAAAATGATTGCAAGGGGAGTACAACATGTAATTAAGTTGGCGACTCACAAGGAATCTCAGATATCAAACTGTATATTTTTTGTTGTTTATATATAAACATATACAAAACAAACATATATTGTTTGTTGTTGTTTATTTTTGGGACATAAGCGAATCACGGTCCGGGCTTCTGCCCTCCTCCGCTCCTCACCTCATCCGCTCCAGGCCCTGGTACTCCCTGTCCGCGGGACCCCCCCCACCACCACCCCCACCACCACCAAAACAAACTCTCACACACAGATAAACACACGCACACACACATACACACACACACACACACACACACACAGACACACGCACACAAACACGCACAAACACACACACACACACACACACACACACACACCTGAACTCATCATAGCTGTGCTAATAGCATTGGCCAAAACGTATCCACAACAAAACAAACATTAGCTCATCCACTCATTCACATATGTGTGTGCCTAGAGGTATGGGAGCTCCAGTCATACGTCCGGGTGATCTATGTCCGGAGAAGGCTCACATTGGCCGGTCTAAGGGGTTCTTCTGCCCCCACAGCTTCCCCGCCTCTGAGAGGAGAAAAATTACCTCCGCTCCTCCGCTCCTCCGCTTTTCAGCTCCACCGCTCCTCCTCTATGGGCCCTGGTACTCCCCCCCCCCCACCTAAACAAACTCTCACACATACACACACAAACACACTCACACACACACAAAAACACACACACACACACACACACACACACATACACACACACCTTAACTCATCATAGCTGTGCTAATAGCATTAGCCGAAACGCATCCACAACCAAACAAACATTAGCTCATCCACTCATTCACATGTGTGTGCCCAATGGTCCGAGAGCTCCAATCATACGTCCGGGGGATCTTTGTCCGGAGTATGCTCACATTAGCCAGTCTAAGGGGTTCTTCTGCCCCCAAACTTCCCCGCCTCTGAGAGGAGAAACATTACCTCCGCTCCTCCGCTTCTCAACTCCATCGCTCCTCCGCTTTGGGCCCTGGAATTCCCGAACCGCTGGACATAAGCGAATCACGGGCCGGGCTTCTGCCCTCCTCCGCTCCTCAGCTCATCGTTCGAGGCCCCGGTACTCCCTGTCCGCGACCCCCCCCCCACCTAAACAAATTCACACTCACACACACGCACACACACACACACAGACACACACACACACACACACACAAACACACCTTAACTCATCATAGCTGTGCTAATAGCATTAGCCGAAACGCATCCACAACCAAACTGTTGCGTTTAAGTTCGCAGCTTCTTCGTTTTCCATGTTTCGGAAGGAATTCACAAGTTTGCCTTGTTTGAATCGTCTTTTATTTTCTTCTTCACAGCTCCGGGAATCAACATCGGTTAGCCATGGGACATGTACAGTACAGAGTGAGGGAAAAATTCCCGCCAGCACCGCTATACCAAAAAAAAAAACACTGACGTAGAAGTTAACGTCAAGTTAGCTGAACAGTCGCGAAAAACTAAAACAAGTCCCAAACCTTGTCATAAAGTGCCATGCATTTCCTGAGAGTAGATACAAATACAACATATGTATACTAGAATGTAAACTCAAATAAAACTAATGAGATCACCTATCTCAACACCCCCTCTTGATCTCAACATCCAAAAAAAATCTTTGGACATTTGAATTTCCAAATAACCACTTTTTGAATTGTTCTATTTTTACCTTTGTCATGAGTTTTGTCGAGATGTCTGCCAACATGTCCTCTGATGGACAATAGATAAGATTTATTTAACCCTCACTGAGTGCTTCACGAATGAAATGATATTTTACATCAATGTGTTTTGACCTTTGTCTGTTTACAGGATTCTTACTCAGTGCGATGGCCCCCTGATTGTCTCCGTAGATTGTTGTGCAACTGTACATTTTGTTGTCCATACCCGTCTCTTCACCTCTTTTACGCACTCTCCGTTGCTCTGGACTGTTGACCCTAAGTACCTGAAATCCTCCAGCTTCTTGATCTCCACTCCCTGTAGCCTCACCGCTCCACCCGAGTTCCTCTTGTTCTCACACATATATTCTGTCTTGCTGCGACTAACTTTCATTCCTCTCCTTTCCAGAGCATACCTCCACCTCTCTAGATTTTCCTCTACCTGTTGTCTGCTCTCACTACAGATCACAATGTCATCCGCAAACATCATGGTCCATGGGGATTCCTGTCTAACCTCATCTGTCAGCCTATCCATCACCATTGCGAACAAGAAGGGGCTCAGAGCTGATCCCTGATGGAGTCCCACCTCCACCTTGAACTTCTCGGTTACCCCTACAGCACACCGTACCAGTGTCTCACAGCTGGCATACATGTCCTGCACCAGTCTAACATACTTCTCTGCCACTCCAGACTTCCTCATACAATACCAGAGCTCCTCTCTTGGCAACCTGTCATATGCTTTTTCTAGGTCTACGAAAACGCAATGCAGCTCCCTCTGGCCTTCTCTGTACTTTTCTATTGGCATTCTCAACGCAAATACTGCATCTGTAGTACTCTTCCTAGGCATGAAGCCATACTGCTGTTCACAAATGCTGACTTCTGCTCTCAGTCTAGTTTCCACTACTCTTTCCCATAACTTCATTGTATGGCTCATCAACTTTATCCCTCTGTAGTTGCCACAATTCTGCACATCCCCTTTATTCTTAAAAATAGGCACCATCACACTTTGTCTCCATTCTTCAGGCATCTCCTCACTCTCTAAGATCCTGTTGAATAATCTAGTCAGAAAATCTACCGCTGCCTCTCCTAGACACTTCCACACCTCCACAGGTATATCATCAGGACCAACTGCTTTTCCACTCTTCATCCTCTTCAATGCCTTCCTCACTTCACTTTTACTCATTTTTGCTACTTTGTGGTCTACAATAATCACCTCTTCTACCCTTGCCTCTCTTTCATTTTCCACATTCATCAGCTCTTCAAAATACTCTTTCCATCTTCCTGTCTCTCTTCTAGCATCCGTCAATACATTTCTCTCTCTGTCCTTTATCACCCGGACCTGCTGTACATCCTTTCCATCTTTATCTCTCTGTTTCGCCAACCTGTATAGATCATTTTCAGCCTCCTTACTATCCAACCGAGCATACAAGTCATCATAAGCCCTTTGTTTTGCCTTTGCTACCTCTATCTTTACCTTTCGCCGCATCTCCCTGAACTCCTGTCTGTTCTCTTCAGTCCTCTCAGTATCCCACTTCTTCTTCGCGAACCATTTTCTCTGTATACACTCCTGCACTTCCTCATTCCACCACCAAGTCTCCTTATCTACTTTCCTACCAGATGACACACCAAGTACTCTTCTACCTGTCTCCCTGATAACACTAGCTGTTGTTGTCCAATCATCTGGAAGCTCTCCCTGACAACCCAGACCCTTTCTCAACTCCTCCCTGAAAACCATGCAACACTCTGCTGCAATAATTAAATCATCTACCCAAAGCAAACCTTCTCCACGGCTCTAAACTCGTTCGTCGCCGCTACTTGTGGAACACCGGATGGCTTTCTCCCTCCGCTTCGTTACATTTTATGTCCGCTAGATGGCGGCATCCGACTGTGTACAGCGCTTGGAGCTCCACCAGGCGATATGGCCGCTGTGTATGAGAGGAATAAACGAGTGGGGCCGTGAGTGCAATAAATCCCCCTCCACGTCTTACATGGATGTTATCACCCTGTTACTGTATTTTAACGATACCGCTGTTTTTTCGACCTCAATGTTAAGCCGATTTTTAAACATTAAAAAAACAGATTGCTCGATTCAGTGACACCGAGGCCGTGAGTGGAGGACTTATGGAGTCGACTCCTCCGCTTATTCATATGTGCATGTCTGGTGCTCCCGGAGCTTCACGCCGACGTCACGGGGATCCGTGTCCGAAGAAGGTGCACCTTGGCCGGTCTGCGGGGTCCTGTTGACCGGAAGCTGAGACTGGCCCTTCGAAATAACACGGAAAATAATTGAGAGCATATTTCTCAGTTGACAACGCCCCCACTTGCTCTCATATTATTGGTATCTTTGCCCATTTACATCAAAATAAAATACTCATGACCCAAACAACAACTTTGAAAAATTCAACAACTTAAACTGCGATGCAGGCTTTGTCATAACATCTGCCGGCATCTCTTGTGTTGGACAATAGTGTAGGGCTACCTTTCCTGTTTAAGGCCGTATAGTCACTTTTCAAGTTTACGCACCAGCTTCTGTTTTGTATTTGTTACTTCATACCCTTCTGGTTGTTCTACACAGAGCTCACAATCTATGGGTGCATGAAGATAGGCTGTCTTTACATCCATTTGGTGTAGTAACAAATTTTCCTGAACTGATTTCTGCATAAACACCCTCACACTTGTCATATTTGCTGTTGGAGAAAATGTTTCCTCAAAATCCGTGCCATACTTTTGACTGTAGCCCTTAGCAAAATAATGAGCTTTATATTTGTTTGTGCCATCTTCATTTCTATTTAGCGCATACGCCCAGCCCCCCCCCCCCACTGCACACTTGCCTTGGGGTAGCTGTGTTAGGGTAAAAGTGTTGTTCTCTCTCAATGACTCCATCTCTTCGTCCATAGATTTCATCCACTTGTCAGCATTGAGGGAACTCCTTGCCTCTTTTTATGTCTGTGGGACACCACACGCCAGTCTATAACAGTAGTCAATGTTAGTGAACACTTGGTCATCGTCAATAGCACTAATCACATAACCATTAAAGTAACTGGGCTTCTTTTTGGTTCTAGTTGATCGTCTCACATTGTCTGCACTGCTTGGCTGTGTCACACGGTCAGATACAGGGTTGCCCATTTCCAAGGTGTACAAAGGTGTACAAGACAGTGTTGAGCCCAGCGATGATATATGAGCTAGAAACTGTTACAATGACCGAAAGATAGCAGGCAGAACTAGAGGTTGCAGATATGAGGATGTTGAGGTTCTCTTTGGGAGTGACCAGGATGGATAGGATCAGGAATGAGTCTATCAGAGGAACAGCACATGTTCGATGTTTTGGAGAGAAGGTCAGAGAAGCCAGACCGAGATGGTTCGGTCATGTACAGAGGAGGGATAGAGAATATATTGGTAGACGGATGCTGGAATTGGAGCTGCAAGGCAAGAGGTCTCGAGGAAGACCAAAGAGAGGATTTATGGACGTGGTGAGAGAGGAGATGAAGGCAGTTGGTGTGAGAGAGGAGGATACGGAGAATAGGGTTAGATGGAGAAAGTTGACTCGCTGTGGCCACACCTGACAGGAAAAGACAAAAGAAGAAGAAGAAGAAGAAGAAGAAGAAGAAGAAGAAGAAGAAGAAGAAGAAGAAGGAGAAAAAGAAGAAGAAGAAGAAGAAGAAGAAGAAGAAGAAGAAGAAGAAGAAGAAGAAGAAGAAGAAGAAGAAGAAGTAAGAAAGAGAGGGTGGGGGGGAAGCAAACCTTCTTCACGGCTCTAAGCTCGTTCGTCGCCGCTACTTGGGGAACACTGGATGGCTTTCTCCCTCCACTTCGTTACATTTTATGGCCGCTAGATGGCGGCATCCGACTGTGCACAGCGCTTGAAGCCCCACCAGGTGATCTGGCAGCTGTGTATGAGAGGAATAAACGAGTGGGGCCGTGAGTGCAATAAATCCCCCTCCACTTCTTACATGGATGTTATCACCCTGTTACTGTATTTTAACGATACCGCTGTGTTTTCCACCTCAATGTTAAGCCGATTTTTAAACATTAAAAACCAAATTGCTCGATTCAGTGACACCGAGGCCGTGAGTGGAGGACTTATGGAGTCGACTCCTCCGCTTATTCATACGTGCATGTCTGGTGCTCCCGGAGCTTCACGCCGACGTCACGGGGATCCGTGTCCGAAGAAGGTGCACCTTGGCCGGTCTGCGGGGTCCTGTTGACCGGAAGCTGAGACTGGCCCTTCGAAATAACACGGAAAATAATTGAGAGCATATTTCTCAGTTGACAACGCCCCCCCTTGCTCTCATATTATTGGTATCTTTGCCCATTTACATCAAAATAAAATACTCATGACCCAAACAACAACTTTGAAAAATTCAACAACTTAAACTGCGATGCAGGCTTTGTCATAACATCTGCCGGCATCTCTTGTGTTGGACAATAGTGTAGGGCTACCTTTCCACATATTTTCTTTGTGACATCTTAACACACTCTTCTGACTGACATATTTTCTGGGTATTGATTTTGATCACTTTGGCCAAGTCCTTCATTTTAAATCTAGCTGTAAGCATGATTTTCACCTCTTTCATTACTTCCTCATCACTCGCAGCTATGATTAAATCATCTACCCATATTATGATGATGACTTTGTCATTTTGGTTTTCTTTGACATAGACACAATGATCTGCTTCATTCTGAATAAAGTCGTTGTCAATCAAGTAAGAATGGAGCATCAGATTCCAATGACGACCTGCCTGTTTAAGGCCGTATAGTCACTTTTCAAGTTTACGCACCAGCTTCTGTTTTGTATTTGTTACTTCATACCCTTCTGGTTGTTCTACACAGAGCTCACAATCTATGGGTGCATGAAGATAGGCTGTCTTTACATCCATTTGGTGTAGTAACAAATATTCCTGAACTGATTTCTGCATAAACACCCTCACACTTGTCATATTTGCTGTTGGAGAAAATGTTTCCTCAAAATCCGTGCCATACTTTTGACTGTAGCCCTTAGCAAAATAATGAGCTTTATATTTGTTTGTGCCATCTTCATTTCTATTTAGCGCATACGCCCAGCCCCCCCCCCCCACTGCACACTTGCCTTGGGGTAGCTGTGTTAGGGTAAAAGTGTTGTTCTCTCTCAATGACTCCATCTCTTCGTCCATAGATTTCATCCACTTGTCAGCATTGAGGGAACTCCTTGCCTCTTTTTATGTCTGTGGGACACCACACGCCAGTCTATAACAGTAGTCAATGTTAGTGAACACTTGGTCATCGTCAATAGCACTAATCACATAACCATTAAAGTAACTGGGCTTCTTTTTGGTTCTAGTTGATCGTCTCACATTGTCTGCACTGCTTGGCTGTGTCACACGGTCAGATACAGGGTTGCCCATTTCCAAGGTGTACAAAGGTGTACAAGACAGTGTTGAGCCCAGCGATGATATATGAGCTAGAAACTGTTACAATGACCGAAAGATAGCAGGCAGAACTAGAGGTTGCAGATATGAGGATGTTGAGGTTCTCTTTGGGAGTGACCAGGATGGATAGGATCAGGAATGAGTCTATCAGAGGAACAGCACATGTTCGATGTTTTGGAGAGAAGGTCAGAGAAGCCAGACCGAGATGGTTCGGTCATGTACAGAGGAGGGATAGAGAATATATTGGTAGACGGATGCTGGAATTGGAGCTGCAAGGCAAGAGGTCTCGAGGAAGACCAAAGAGAGGATTTATGGACGTGGTGAGAGAGGAGATGAAGGCAGTTGGTGTGAGAGAGGAGGATACGGAGAATAGGGTTAGATGGAGAAAGTTGACTCGCTGTGGCCACACCTGACAGGAAAAGACAAAAGAAGAAGAAGAAGAAGAAGAAGAAGAAGAAGAAGAAGAAGAAGAAGAAGAAGAAGAAGAAGAAGAAGAAGAAGAAGAAGAAGAAGAAGAAGTAAGAAAGAGAGGGTGGGGGGGAAGCAAACCTTCTTCACGGCTCTAAGCTCGTTCGTCGCCGCTACTTGGGGAACACTGGATGGCTTTCTCCCTCCACTTCGTTACATTTTATGGCCGCTAGATGGCGGCATCCGACTGTGCACAGCGCTTGAAGCCCCACCAGGTGATCTGGCAGCTGTGTATGAGAGGAATAAACGAGTGGGGCCGTGAGTGCAATAAATCCCCCTCCACTTCTTACATGGATGTTATCACCCTGTTACTGTATTTTAACGATACCGCTGTGTTTTCCACCTCAATGTTAAGCCGATTTTTAAACATTAAAAACCAAATTGCTCGATTCAGTGACACCGAGGCCGTGAGTGGAGGACTTATGGAGTCGACTCCTCCGCTTATTCATACGTGCATGTCTGGTGCTCCCGGAGCTTCACGCCGACGTCACGGGGATCCGTGTCCGAAGAAGGTGCACCTTGGCCGGTCTGCGGGGTCCTGTTGACCGGAAGCTGAGACTGGCCCTTCGAAATAACACGGAAAATAATTGAGAGCATATTTGTCAGTTGACAACGCCCCCCCTTGCTCTCATATTATTGGTATCTTTGCCCATTTACATCAAAATAAAATACTCATGACCCAAACAACAACTTTGAAAAATTCAACAACTTAAACTGCGATGCAGGCTTTGTCATAACATCTGCCGGCATCTCTTGTGTTGGACAATAGTGTAGGGCTACCTTTCCACATATTTTCTTTGTGACATCTTAACACACTCTTCTGACTGACATATTTTCTGGGTATTGATTTTGATCACTTTGGCCAAGTCCTTCATTTTAAATCTAGCTGTAAGCATGATTTTCACCTCTTTCATTACTTCCTCATCACTCGCAGCTATGATTAAATCATCTACCCATATTATGATGATGACTTTGTCATTTTGGTTTTCTTTGACATAGACACAATGATCTGCTTCATTCTGAATAAAGTCGTTGTCAATCAAGTAAGAATGGAGCATCAGATTCCAATGACGACCTGCCTGTTTAAGGCCGTATAGTCACTTTTCAAGTTTACGCACCAGCTTCTGTTTTGTATTTGTTACTTCATACCCTTCTGGTTGTTCTACACAGAGCTCACAATCTATGGGTGCATGAAGATAGGCTGTCTTTACATCCATTTGGTGTAGTAACAAATATTCCTGAACTGATTTCTGCATAAACACCCTCACACTTGTCATATTTGCTGTTGGAGAAAATGTTTCCTCAAAATCCGTGCCATACTTTTGACTGTAGCCCTTAGCAAAATAATGAGCTTTATATTTGTTTGTGCCATCTTCATTTCTATTTAGCGCATACGCCCAGCCCCCCCCAACCCCCACCCCCACCCCCCCGCCACTGCACACTTGCCTTGGGGTAGCTGTGTTAGGGTAAAAGTGTTGTTCTCTCTCAATGACTCCATCTCTTCGTCCATAGATTTCATCCACTTGTCAGCATTGAGGGAACTCCTTGCCTCTTTTTATGTCTGTGGGACACCACACGCCAGTCTATAACAGTAGTCAATGTTAGTGAACACTTGGTCATCGTCAATAGCACTTGTCACATAACCATTAAAGTAACTGGGCTTCTTTTTGGTTCTAGTTGATCGTCTCACATTGTCTGCACTGCTTGGCTGTGTCACACGGTCAGATACGGGGTTGCCCATTTCCAAGGTGTACAAAGGTGTACAAGACAGTGTTGAGCCCAGCGATGATATATGCACTAGAAACTGTTACAATGACTGAAAGACAGCAGGCAGAACTAGAGGTTGCAGATATGAGGATGTTGAGGTTCTCTTTGGGAGTGACCAGGATGGATAGGATCAGGAATGAGTCTATCAGAGGAACAGCACATGTTCGATGTTTTGGAGAGAAGGTCAGAGAAGCCAGACCGAGATGGTTCGGTCATGTACAGAGGAGGGATAGAGAATATATTGGTAGACGGATGCTGGAATTGGAGCTGCAAGGCAAGAGGTCTCGAGGAAGACCAAAGAGAGGATTTATGGACGTGGTGAGAGAGGAGATGAAGGCAGTTGGTGTGAGAGAGGAGGATACGGAGAATAGGGTTAGATGGAGAAAGTTGACTCGCTGTGGCCACACCTGACAGGAAAAGACAAAAGAAGAAGAAGAAGAAGAAGAAGAAGAAGAAGAAGAAGAAGAAGAAGAAGAAGAAGAAGAAGAAGAAGAAGAAGAAGAAGAAGGAGAAGAAGAAGAAGAAGAAGAAGAAGAAGAAGAAGAAGAAGTAAGAAAGAGAGGGTGGGGGGGAAGCAAACCTTCTTCACGGCTCTAAGCTCGTTCGTCGCCGCTACTTGGGGAACACTGGATGGCTTTCTCCCTCCACTTCGTTACATTTTATGGCCGCTAGATGGCGGCATCCGACTGTGCACAGCGCTTGAAGCCCCACCAGGTGATCTGGCAGCTGTGTATGAGAGGAATAAACGAGTGGGGCCGTGAGTGCAATAAATCCCCCTCCACTTCTTACATGGATGTTATCACCCTGTTACTGTATTTTAACGATACCGCTGTGTTTTCCACCTCAATGTTAAGCCGATTTTTAAACATTAAAAACCAAATTGCTCGATTCAGTGACACCGAGGCCGTGAGTGGAGGACTTATGGAGTCGACTCCTCCGCTTATTCATACGTGCATGTCTGGTGCTCCCGGAGCTTCACGCCGACGTCACGGGGATCCGTGTCCGAAGAAGGTGCACCTTGGCCGGTCTGCGGGGTCCTGTTGACCGGAAGCTGAGACTGGCCCTTCGAAATAACACGGAAAATAATTGAGAGCATATTTCTCAGTTGACAACGCCCCCCCTTGCTCTCATATTATTGGTATCTTTGCCCATTTACATCAAAATAAAATACTCATGACCCAAACAACAACTTTGAAAAATTCAACAACTTAAACTGCGATGCAGGCTTTGTCATAACATCTGCCGGCATCTCTTGTGTTGGACAATAGTGTAGGGCTACCTTTCCACATATTTTCTTTGTGACATCTTAACACACTCTTCTGACTGACATATTTTCTGGGTATTGTTGATTTTGATCACTTTGGCCAAGTCCTTCATTTTAAATCTAGCTGTAAGCATGATTTTCACCTCTTTCATTACTTCCTCATCACTCGCAGCTATGATTAAATCATCTACCCATATTATGATGATGACCTTGTCATTTTGGTTTTCTTTGACATAGACACAATGATCTGCTTCATTCTGAATAAAGTCGTTGTCAATCAAGTAAGAATGGAGCATCAGATTCCAATGACGACCTGCCAAATTTTCCTGAACTGATTTCTGCATGAACACCCTCACACTTGTCACATTTGCTGTTGGAGAAAATGTTTCCTCAAAATCCGTGCCATACTTTTGACTGTAGCCCTTAGCAAAATAATGAGCTTTATATTTGTTTGTGCCAACTTCATTTCTTTTTAGCGCATACACCCAGCCCCCCACCACCACTGCACACTTGCCTTGGGGTAGCTGTGTTAGGGTCAAAGTGTTGTTCTCTCTCAATGACTCCATCTCGTCGTCCATAGATTTCATCCACTTGTCAGCATTGAGGGAACTCCTTGCCTCTTTAAATGTCTGTGGGACACCACACGCCAGTCTATAACAGTAGTCAATGTTAGTGAACACTTGGTCATCGTCAATAGCACTAGTCACATAACCATTAAAGTAACTGGGCTTCTTTTTGGTTCTAGTTGATCGTCTCACATTGTCTGCACTGCTTGGCTGTGTCACACGGTCAGATACGGGGCTGCCCATTTCCAAGGTGTACAAAGGTGTACAAGACAGTGGTGAGACCAGCGATGATGTATGGACTAGAAACTGTAGAAGAAGAAGAAGAAGAAGAAGAAGAAGAAGATGAAGAAGAAGATGAAGAAGAAGAAGAAGAAGAAGAAGAAGAAGAAGAAGAAGAAGAAGTTAGAAAGAGAGGGTGGGGGGGAAGCAAACCTTCTCCACGGCTCTAAACTCGTTCGTCGCCGCTACTCGGGGAACACCGGATGGCTTTCTCCCTCCGCTTCGTTACATTTTATGGCCGCTAGATGAAGATCATCATCATCATCATCATCATCATCATCATCATCATCATCATCATCATCATCATCATCATCCTGATCTGAGCTCATCTCTGTCTGGGTTTGTTGCTCTGGAGATGGGTTTGTCACAAATTTTAGCAGTCTGTGTTTTTAGTACTCTTTCACTATTTGGATAATATACAAAATAAGCTGGACTATTTTTGGCATATCCAATGAAAACTCCCTTCTCACCTCTTGAGTCAAGTTTCTTTTTGTTGTGCTTGTATGCATAGCACACAGCACCAAACTTTTGCATTTGTGACACATTTGGTTTCTTTCCCGTCAACATAAAGTAAGCCGTCTGCTTTGTCCGATTATTAAAGCATCAGTTCCTGACCACCGCTGCTGTCTGCACTGCATGGGTCCACAATGTTTTGGGTAGGTTGCTTCCTAGTAACATGCACCATGCCATGTCGAATAAAGTCCTCCAGTTTCTCTTTGCTTTCCCGTTTTGGTGTGGTGAGTATGGCGCTGACGTTTCATGTCTAACACCCCGTTTAGTCATTAGTCCTTGGTACTCTTTTGACATAAACTCAGTACAATTGTCAGATCTCATACACTTAATCTTCCCATAAGGGGCAGTGTCTGCTAAGAATCTCTCTGTGGCACTCACTGTACCACTCTTTTGTTTGAGAAAGTACACAAAAATTGTGTTGGAATAATCATCAGTAAACGACAATGCAAATCTGTGTCCATCTATAGATATGGGATCTACTGGCCCTGCCAGATCTGTATGCACTAAATCAAACACCTTTGTTGCTCTTGCATCAGGCTCTCTGTTTCTGATCTGCACAAACTTCCCTTGAATACACACTTCACATGGTGATACAGGTTTTTCAGTTTTCCCTTTGATTACCATACCATCAATCACTTTTGTCAACTTTTGTACATCGCTCTAATTACAATGGCCGAAAATTTCATGCCATGTTTGTAAATCAAAACACCCTTTGCATTTGTCATTACTTTCATCTGCTGTAGATAGGTAGTAAAGTGTGTTCTGCACATGAATAGGAAATACAGTACCGTCACTCATTTTGACTATGTCTTTTCCTTCATTGAAGATTACCGTTGCTCCGTTTGCTGTGGCGGCCATCACAGAAAAAATGTCCTGTGGACAGGAAGGGATGAACATTGCGTTTCTCAGTGGTGCTGTGTGGTGACGTCCTCTGCTGTCTATGAGGATCACCTCTGCCTCTCCCCGCTGCTTCGCCACGCCTTGACACTTGGTCGCGTCTGCCAGCTCAACATGGTGTGTGTCAGCTCTGAACGTCACTGAAAAACACGGAAGTCAGCAAATTTGAGCTTTTCTTCACTTTGAGTCACATGAACTGCAAATGGTTTGAACGATTCTGGAAGTCCCTTTAGCACCATAGCTATGAGAAGATCATCACTCATGACTTCCTCTGCATTTCTTAGCACCGTGATTATAGTCTCTGCCCTAATCACAAAGTCTGTTACGCTTTCATTGCTTCCTTTCTGCAGTTTTGTCAGGTCAGTATACAGGTTTATAATGCCAGGCTTCCCTTTACCTGCGTAATACTCTCGTAGCATCTTCAGTGCCTTTCTCCCATCATCTGCAGCTTCGCGCATGACCAGGCCTAGACTTTTGTCATCTAAAAACTGGATCGGTTCGGCATGGGCCATTTCATTCTGCTCCTTGTCCTTTGCCTCCTCGTCATCGTCATCAAATTCTGGAGTTTCACTCAGAATTGTGTCTTTGAGCCCCTGTAGCCGCATGCAGGTCAAGCATTTAGTCTCCCAGAGTTCATACTGCTTCTCATCTTCCACACCGAGACAGTCTCTGGTGGCGATTGGTAAATGTAACGGCAGGAGACCAAACTGATTGTTATGTTTGTACGGTAATGCCAATATCAATGTCTCATAACCCGACTATACAACCTCATCCAATTAACCAAAGTGAGACCTTGTCTATAATATGGGTATATTCCCAAGGATTGAGTCAGAGATTTGGAATTTTTCAGAATATAACAAATACCTCAGTCCTTCCTTTTCTGCCTTACGATCCATCCAAATGGCGATTACCAGCTAATTATTCTATGGTAACCAATAAAACTGTCATTGAGGGATTCACTCTAATGACAATACAAAAGACACCACCATTTTGTATGAAACGACAGTGTGGTAAGAAAGAGCATTATCTAGGCCAACTACAGTGTGACACTGTGCTAGATATGGAAACGGATAGACCGGTTAGGAAAACCTATGACTACTATAATAATAGTATATGTGAGGTTGGAAAGTGGGGAATGGGCGTGTGTGCCATGAATCTGACAGCCCTCAAGCCATTATTGGGCATTGAAACAAACCTCACCAAATCTGGTATACCACCATGGAGGATTTTTGCATTCCCACACAAATACGGTTATCCATACATGCCCAAAAACACATGTATGGATTTGTGGCAAACGAGCATTTCTGTATCTGCCTGAACATTGGTGTGGCACATGCTATTTGGCCCGATTAGGAAGTGCTATGACTTTTATACCAGAGCATAACATGACTCATAGCGTACAACTCATTAGGCCTATGGGACATGAACGTAGTCGAAGAGCCTTGATAAGTGACTCTAGAGGAATACTTATGACAATGTTCCCTAACTATGGTGTAGCCTACTCGGGACATCGAATGAATGAGGTCTGGGCGACATTACAGAACCTAACGTCAAGGGTTCTAGAATTGAATGGACTGATACAAAACAATCCAGAGACTATGGCTATGAAAGAAATGCTTTTACAAAATCGTGTGGCTTTAGATATTGTCTTAGCCAAGGAAGGTGGTGTATGTGCGATAATAGGACAACAATGTTGCACATATATCCCAGACACGCGAGACAATTTCACAGTAATTCATGACAAATTGACGACATTAAAGAACCAACTAGAGGGTAAAGAGGACAGTGATACTTTAATGTCGTTTTTACAGTTTGACCCTCTTGGATGGATCATCAACGGAACTTGGTGGCAAATACTTTTAAAGTGCCTTACACCTGTGATTGTGATTCTTATTTTGTTTTGTTTATTTACTATGTGCGTTATTCCTTGTTTGAGAAGCATGATTGCTAAAATGGCTTCCGCAGCCTTTGTCCAGATGGCAATAGTAGCAGTGCAGACCCAACCAAGGACTCACTACACTGGACAGATACATGAGCAACTGCCTATAAGTGATTCAGAAAAAGAAAATGATAACAATTTGACTGTGGAGGACGACGACCATGATGTTGTATGAAGTGTTATCTGTAAACTATGTACCAACATGGCATGATGATGCTGAAGAGTTTAACATTGTTCGGAGTCTCATAAACAGGAGAGAATTGTTAGAGTTTACTCTCTATTTCTATAACTATGTTATTTCGACTACTCACATGAAGTTAGCCAGACATGCTAGAGCACAAAAGACCTTTGTCCTCTAACAAGAGTTGGGCCCTCCAAGATATTCCAATGGTCGTAAACATCTTTAGATAAGAACCTACCCCCCCGTAAACGTAAATCTAAACGAGGATAAACACTTCTGGAGAGAAACCTGACCACCCCTGTATATCATCCTGGACAACTTCACATATGCATGAACTATACTATACAATGAATGTTGTTATGTAAATAAACACTTTCACACAATAACAAGCCGAGCAAGGAGGAACTCGGGGGGATTCTCTGGATCTTGGCTCCAAAGAGCGCGCTGAGTCTCCCCCTCTGCAGAGCACAAAAGAATAGTCGCTTGTCTGTGTTATTTCTTATGATAACCTCAGTCTCCTCTTTACAGGTTTTACCTTAGACCAGCATGAATTAGAATTACTCTCTAATAGCCGCGAGTGGAGCATCTACCTGCATGTCCAGAAGCTTCCTGTTCAGCAGGGCAGGTCGAATGGTGTTAAAAGCACTGGAGAAGTCAAAGAACATGACTCTCACAGTGCTTCCTGCCTCCTCCAGGTGTGTGTAGATTCTGTGCAGCAGGAAGATGATGGCGTCTTCCACTCCTATCCGTGGGTGGTATGCGAACCGCAGGGGGTCCAGCGAAGGTCCGACGACTGTGCCAAGGTGCCTCAGGACGAGCCTCTCCAGCGACTTCATGACGTGTGATGTCAGCGCCACCGGTCTGTAGTCGCTGTGTCTGCTGGGATGCTTCACCTCGGGCGCTGGAACCAGGCATGAGGTTTTCCACCGGTCGGGGACAACCATCTGGGTCAGGCTCAGGTTGAAGAGATGTGAGAAGATCCCACACAGCTGAGAGGCACATCCTTTCAGCACTCTGGGGCTGAGGCCGTCAGGGCCAGCAGCTTTCCTGGGACGAAGGCGGCTGAACTCTCTTCCCACCTCCTCAGCGGTGAAGGCAACAGGAGGGGGTGGAGAGAGTCCCAGTGGGGGGCAGGACGGCTGAGGTGTAAACGAGACATCGTCCAGGGAAGCAGAAGAGGTGCGTGGGGGAGGGGGAAAGCTCCTTAAAGTGAGGGGTGAGGGCACGGGGGAAGGAAAGTCCTGAGAGGAGCTGGGGGGAGGGTGGGCGGAGGCACCTTCATCAAATCTGTTAAAAAACAGGTTTAGTTTGTTTGCCTCCTGCAAGTCTCCTTCCATCATCTGGCTTGCTTGTTTTCCATGGCCAGTGATGAGTTTGCAGTATCGTCGCTCTTCTCAGCGGCTCCAAACTGTCTTCAGCCGTCTTTGGGGGTTTCCTGGGCCCATAACCTGTTATCAGAGGTTATCTGTGCAGTAGATCTGCGTGCTACCCCTCAATACCGACTGGGTCTTTTACGGAGGAATAATATGTGTGACACGCCTCTTGTTTTACAGAACTGGAAGAAGTTGAGTTTATTTTCAAGCAAATAAAAACACTACGGACAGACCGGAAGCTGGGACTGGCCATTCAAAATAAAAGGGAAATAACTGAGAGCATATTTCTCAGATAACAACTGCACTTTCTGTCCAGAATTGAGATTCCCTGGAGTGATAGTCGGGGTAACTGTGGTTGTACGGTTCGGTGCGTCATTATATTTTTGGTCAGGAATACAAATTGTCGAGGCAGTGCGTTTCGTAACTTTATCAACTCTAATATGGGAGGCTTAAATCTGTGTGTAGTACAGAACTGTTCAAAGTCTAGAGGACTGCCATTGTCATCCATCAAGTCAATTCTTGACCATATACCTTTCTCAAAGCATTCCTTGTAAAACAGAGGTTTGTTGCCACGCAGTACATATCTATTGTTCCAAATTATTGTACTGTGTGGTGAGAAATTGTGTACAAATATCATTTTCCATTATAATAGTATTTGTTTATGGAACTCTGAAAATTGGACAGGAATCTTGTTGATATCCAAGTCAGAGATAAGTAGAAGACTTAGGCCACCGACTATGTTGAATAAGTAGTTTGGAGTACAATACCAGAAAGAATGATGATGTTTGATCCAGGATTTCAACCAGTTCACCTTCAATGTCCCATTCAGGCAGTCCAACTCTATCACTTTCAGCCCTCCTTCACTTGTTTCTTTCACCATATGTGATTTTTTTAGATGGTGTGGTCTGTTCCTCCAGATAAAGTTGAAATTTATTTGGTTAATAGATTTGATGAGTTGATTTGGAGCAGCATTGGAATACACTGGGTATATACATCTGGATAAACATTCCATTTTACTCAAATATATCCGGCCTAATATTGATAAATCTCTTTGGAGCCATATATTCAATTTTGCTTTACTTTGATTCAGTTTAGATTCAATGTTCCTGGACTGATTTAACTTTTGGTCCTTAGATAGGAAAATGCTCAAGTATTTTATTTCTGATTTGATAGGAACACTGCTGATTTCCTTTAGTGGTGAGTCATGCAGCTCAAGAAGTTTGCATTTCTTTAAGTTTAATGACAATCCTGAAGCCTTGGAGAATGTTTTAATTTTTTCAACGCTTATTGGGACTTGATGTTCATTTTTCAAAACTAAGGTTGTGTCATCTGCCAGCAGGCTAATAACAATTTCTGTCCCCGACATTATTTCTGTCACACACACACACACACACACACACACACACACACACACACACACACACACACACACACACACACACACACACACCTTAATTCCACTCTTTTATATACGATGCCTGGAGTTCCGGGAGCTCGTTCTCAACGTTCTGGGAATAATCATAGTTGTGCTGATAGCATTAGCCGAAACGCCCCCCCCACACACACCACCACCACCACCACCACCACCACCCCACACACACATTAGCTCCTCCATTCATTCACATGTACACGCCGGCTGCTCCGGGGGCTCCACGCCGACGTTTCGGTGATCGATGTCCGGAGAAGGTGCACCATTGCCGGTCTGCGGTGTCCTGTAGACCCCCCCCCTCCATACACACATGCAATACGCCTTGAAACGCATCGCTCGCACCGACGCGGGGAATCCTTTTCCCTACTTCCACAACAACGGCAAGAAACGCGTTGCGTCGGCCGCCGTGAGGAAGGGGGGGGGGGGGCATTAAGGGGGGGGAGAGAGAGACATGGAGATTTTCTCAGCCTCTCATTCTTTTTTTTTTTTTTTTAATTGAACATAAATAGTACACACAACTATACAAATGTACAAATAAACATGGCAAGGTAGAACTGAATGTCAATGAAACAACCAGGCATGAGGAACCAAAGGACATAAGGACATTCATTCTGTATGTAATCAGAAGTTAATAGTGTTAACGGTTTGTGAGAAATTTACAATGCTAGACAAAAAAAGAAATTAAAATGAAATAATTAAATCAATAGATAGACTAATAAAAAATTAAAACGAAAAAATGATTGCAAGGGGAGTACAACATGTAATTAAGTTGGCGACTCACAAGGAATCTCAGATATCAAACTGTATATTTTTTGTTGTTTATATATAAACATATACAAAACAAACATATATTGTTTGTTGTTGTTTATTTTTGGGACATAAGCGAATCACGGTCCGGGCTTCTGCCCTCCTCCGCTCCTCACCTCATCCGCTCCAGGCCCTGGTACTCCCTGTCCGCGGGACCCCCCCCCCCCCCACCACCCCCACCACCACCAAAACAAACTCTCACACACAGATAAACACACGCACACACACACACACACACACAGACACACGCACACAAACACGCACAAACACACACACACACACACACACACACACCTGAACTCATCATAGCTGTGCTAATAGCATTGGCCAAAACGTATCCACAACAAAACAAACATTAGCTCATCCACTCATTCACATATGTGTGTGCCTAGAGGTATGGGAGCTCCAGTCATACGTCCGGGTGATCTATGTCCGGAGAAGGCTCACATTGGCCGGTCTAAGGGGTTCTTCTGCCCCCACAGCTTCCCCGCCTCTGAGAGGAGAAAAATTACCTCCGCTCCTCCGCTCCTCCGCTTTTCAGCTCCACCGCTCCTCCTCTATGGGCCCTGGTACTCCCCCCCCCCACCTAAACAAACTCTCACACATACACACACAAACACACTCACACACACACAAAAACACACACACACACACACACACACACACATACACACACACCTTAACTCATCATAGCTGTGCTAATAGCATTAGCCGAAACGCATCCACAACCAAACAAACATTAGCTCATCCACTCATTCACATGTGTGTGCCCAATGGTCCGAGAGCTCCAATCATACGTCCGGGGGATCTTTGTCCGGAGTATGCTCACATTAGCCAGTCTAAGGGGTTCTTCTGCCCCCAAACTTCCCCGCCTCTGAGAGGAGAAACATTACCTCCGCTCCTCCGCTTCTCAGCTCCATCGCTCCTCCGCTTTGGGCCCTGGAATTCCCGAACCGCTGGACATAAGCGAATCACGGGCCGGGCTTCTGCCCTCCTCCGCTCCTCAGCTCATCGTTCGAGGCCCCGGTACTCCCTGTCCGCGACCCCCCCCCACCTAAACAAATTCACACTCACACACACGCACACACACACACACAGACACACACACACACACACACACAAACACACCTTAACTCATCATAGCTGTGCTAATAGCATTAGCCGAAACGCATCCACAACCAAACTGTTGCGTTTAAGTTCGCAGCTTCTTCGTTTTCCATGTTTCGGAAGGAATTCACAAGTTTGCCTTGTTTGAATCGTCTTTTATTTTCTTCTTCACAGCTCCGGGAATCAACATCGGTTAGCCATGGGACATGTACAGTACAGAGTGAGGGAAAAATTCCCGCCAGCACCGCTATACCAAAAAAAAAAACACTGACGTAGAAGTTAACGTCAAGTTAGCTGAACAGTCGCGAAAAACTAAAACAAGTCCCAAACCTTGTCATAAAGTGCCATGCATTTCCTGAGAGTAGATACAAATACAACATATGTATACTAGAATGTAAACTCAAATAAAACTAATGAGATCACCTATCTCAACACCCCCTCTTGATCTCAACATCCAAAAAAAATCTTTGGACATTTGAATTTCCAAATAACCACTTTTTGAATTGTTCTATTTTTACCTTTGTCATGAGTTTTGTCGAGATGTCTGCCAACATGTCCTCTGATGGACAATAGATAAGATTTATTTAACCCTCACTGAGTGCTTCACGAATGAAATGATATTTTACATCAATGTGTTTTGACCTTTGTCTGTTTACAGGATTCTTACTCAGTGCGATGGCCCCCTGATTGTCTCCGTAGATTGTTGTGCAACTGTACATTTTGTTGTCCATACCCGTCTCTTCACCTCTTTTACGCACTCTCCGTTGCTCTGGACTGTTGACCCTAAGTACCTGAAATCCTCCAGCTTCTTGATCTCCACTCCCTGTAGCCTCACCGCTCCACCCGAGTTCCTCTTGTTCTCACACATATATTCTGTCTTGCTGCGACTAACTTTCATTCCTCTCCTTTCCAGAGCATACCTCCACCTCTCTAGATTTTCCTCTACCTGTTGTCTGCTCTCACTACAGATCACAATGTCATCCGCAAACATCATGGTCCATGGGGATTCCTGTCTAACCTCATCTGTCAGCCTATCCATCACCATTGCGAACAAGAAGGGGCTCAGAGCTGATCCCTGATGGAGTCCCACCTCCACCTTGAACTTCTCGGTTACCCCTACAGCACACCGTACCAGTGTCTCACAGCTGGCATACATGTCCTGCACCAGTCTAACATACTTCTCTGCCACTCCAGACTTCCTCATACAATACCAGAGCTCCTCTCTTGGCAACCTGTCATATGCTTTTTCTAGGTCTACGAAAACGCAATGCAGCTCCCTCTGGCCTTCTCTGTACTTTTCTATTGGCATTCTCAACGCAAATACTGCATCTGTAGTACTCTTCCTAGGCATGAAGCCATACTGCTGTTCACAAATGCTGACTTCTGCTCTCAGTCTAGTTTCCACTACTCTTTCCCATAACTTCATTGTATGGCTCATCAACTTTATCCCTCTGTAGTTGCCACAATTCTGCACATCCCCTTGATTCTTAAAAATAGGCACCATCACACTTTGTCTCCATTCTTCAGGCATCTCCTCACTCTCTAAGATCCTGTTGAATAATCTAGTCAGAAAATCTACCGCTGCCTCTCCTAGACACTTCCACACCTCCACAGGTATATCATCAGGACCAACTGCTTTTCCACTCTTCATCCTCTTCAATGCCTTCCTCACTTCACTTTTACTCATTTTTGCTACTTTGTGGTCTACAATAATCACCTCTTCTACCCTTGCCTCTCTTTCATTTTCCACATTCATCAGCTCTTCAAAGTACTCTTTCCATCTTCCTGTCACTCTTCTAGCATCCGTCAATACATTTCTCTCTCTGTCCTTTATCACCCGGACCTGCTGTACATCCTTTCCATCTTTATCTCTCTGTTTCGCCAACCTGTATAGATCATTTTCAGCCTCCTTACTATCCAACCGAGCATACAAGTCATCATAAGCCCTTTGTTTTGCCTTTGCTACCTCTATCTTTACCTTTCGCCGCATCTCCCTGAACTCCTGTCTGTTCTCTTCAGTCCTCTCAGTATCCCACTTCTTCTTCGCGAACCATTTTCTCTGTATACACTCCTGCACTTCCTCATTCCACCACCAAGTCTCCTTATCTACTTTCCTACCAGATGACACACCAAATACTCTTCTACCTGTCTCCCTGATAACACTAGCTGTTGTTGTCCAATCATCTGGAAGCTCTCCCTGACAACCCAGACCCTTTCTCAACTCCTCCCTGAAAACCATGCAACACTCTGCTGCAATAATTAAATCATCTACCCAAAGCAAACCTTCTCCACGGCTCTAAACTCGTTCGTCGCCGCTACTTGTGGAACACCGGATGGCTTTCTCCCTCCGCTTCGTTACATTTTATGTCCGCTAGATGGCGGCATCCGACTGTGTACAGCGCTTGGAGCTCCACCAGGCGATATGGCCGCTGTGTATGAGAGGAATAAACGAGTGGGGCCGTGAGTGCAATAAATCCCCCTCCACTTCTTACATGGATGTTATCACCCTGTTACTGTATTTTAACGATACCGCTGTGTTTTCCACCTCAATGTTAAGCCGATTTTTAAACATTAAAAACCAAATTGCTCGATTCAGTGACACCGAGGCCCTGAGTGGAGGACTTATGGAGTTGACTCCTCCGCTTATTCATAAGTGCATGTCTGGTGCTCCCGGAGCTTCACGCCGACGTCACGGGGATCCGTGTCCGAAGAAGGTGCACCTTGGCCGGTCTGCGGGGTCCTGTCGACTGGGAAGTTGAGACTGGCCCTTGGAAATAAAACGGAAAATAATTGAGAGCATATTTCTCAGTTAACAACGCCCCCACTTGCTCTCATATTATTGGTATCTTTGCCCATTTACATCAAAATAAAATACTCATGACCCAAACGACAAACAAAAACTTTGAAAAATTCAACAACTTAAACTGCGATGCAGGCTTTGTCATAACATCTACCGGCATCTCTTGTGTTGGACAATACTGTAGGGCTACCTTTCCACATATTTTCTTTGTGACATCTTAACACACTCTTCTGACTGACATATTTTCTGGGTGTTGATTTTGATCAGTTTGCCCAAGTCCTTCATTTTAAATCTAGCTGTAAGCATGATTTTCACCTCTTTCATTACTTCCTCATTACTTGCAGCTATGATTATATCATCTACCCATATTATGATGATGACTTTGTCATTTTGGTTTTCTTTGACATAGACACAATGATCTGCTTCATTCTGAATAAAGTCATTGTCAATCAAATAAGAATGGATCGTCAGATTCCAATTACGAACTGCCTGTTTAAGGCCGTATAGTGACTTTTCAAGTTTACGCACCAGCTTCTGTTTTGTATTTGTTACTTCATACCCTTCTGGTTGTTCTACACAGAGCTCACAATCTATGGGTGCATGAAGATAGACTGTCTTTACATCCATTTGGTGTAGTAACAAATATTCCTGAACTGATTTCTGCATTAACACCCTCACACTTGTCATATTTGCTGTTGGAGAAAATGTTTCCTCAAAATCCGTGCCATACTTTTGACTGTAGCCCTTAGCAACATAACAAGCTTTTTATTTGTTTGTGCCATCTTCATTTCTTTTTAGCGCATATGCCCCCCCCCCCCCCCCCCCCCCCCCCCCCGCCACTGCACACTTGCCTTGGGGTAGCTGTGTTAGGGTAAAAGTGTTGTTCTCTCTCAATTACTCCATCTCTTCGTCCATAGATTTCATCCACTTGTCAGCATTGAGGGAACTTCTTGCCTCTTTAAATGTCTGTGGGACACCACACGCCAGTCTATAACAGTAGTCAATGTTAGTGAACACTTGGTCATCGTCAATAGCACTCGTCACATAACCATTAAAGTAACTGGGCTTCTTTTTGGTTCTAGTTGATCATCTCACATTGTCTGCACTGCTTGGCTGTGTCACACGGTCAGATATGGGGTTGCCCATTTCCAAGGTGTACAAAGGTGTACAAGACAGTGGTGAGCCCAGCGATGATATATGCACTAGAAACTGTTACAATGACCGAAAGACAGCAGGCAGAACTAGAGGTTGCAGATATGAGGATGTTGAGGTTCTCTTTGGGAGTGACCAGGATGGATAGGATCAGGAATGAGTCTATCAGACGAACAGCACATGTTCGATGTTTTGGAGAGAAGGTCAGAGAAGCCAGACTGAGATGGTTCGGTCATGTACAGAGGAGGGATAGAGAATATATTGGTAGACGGATGCTGGAATTGGAGCTGCAAGGCAAGAGGTCTCGAGGAAGACCAAAGAGAGGATTTATGGACGTGGTGAGAGAGGATATGAAGGTAGTTGGTGTGAGAGAGGAGGATACGGAGAATAGGGTTAGATGGAGAAAGTTGACTCGCTGTGGCCACACCTGACGGGAAAAGACAAAAGAAGAAGAAGAAGAAGAAGAAGAAGAAGAAGAAGAAGAAGAAGAAGAAGAAGAAGAAGAAGAAGAAGTTAGAAAGAGAGGGTGGGGGGGAAGCAAACCTTCTCCACGGCTCTAAACTCGTTCGTCGCCGCTACTCGGGGAACACCGGATGGCTTTCTCCCTCCGCTTCCTTACATTTTATGTCCGCTAGATGGCGGCATCCGACTGTGCACAGCGCTTGAAGCCCCACCAGGTGATCTGGCAGCTGTGTATGAGAGGAATAAACGAGTGGGGCCGTGAGTGCAATAAATCCCCCTCCACTTCTTACATGGATGTTATCACCCTGTTACTGTATTTTAACGATACCGCTGTTTTTTCGACCTCAATGTTAAGCCGATTTTTAAACATTAAAAAACCAGATTGCTCGATTCAGTGACACCGAGGCCGTGAGTGGAGGACTTATGGAATCGACTCCTCCGCTTATTCATATGTGCATGTCTGGTGCTCCCGGAGCTTCACGCCGACGTCACAGGGATCCGTGTCAGAAGAAGGTGCACCTTGGCCGGTCTGCGGGATCCTGTTGACTGGGAAGTTGAGACTGGCCCTTGGAAATAAAACGGAAAATAATTGAGAGCATATTTCTCAGTTAACAACGCCCCCACTTGCTCTCATATTATTGGTATCTTTGCCCATTTACATCAAAATAAAATACTCATGACCCAAACAACAACTTTGAAAAATTCAACAACTTAAACTGTGATGCAGGCTTTGTCATAACATGTGCCGGCATCTCTTGTGTTGGAAAATACTGTAGGGCTACCTTTCCACATATTTTCTTTGTGACATCTTAACACACTCTTCTGACTGACATATTTTCTGGGTATTGATTTTGATCACTTTGCCCAAGTCCTTCATTTTAAATCTAGCTGTAAGCATGATTTTCACCTCTTTCATTACTTCCTCATCACTCGCAGCTATGATTAAATCATCTACCCATATTATGATGATGACTTTGTCATTTTGGTTTTCTTTGACATAGACACAATGATCTGCTTCATTCTGAATAAAGTCATTGTCAATCAAGTAAGAATGGAGCATCAGATCCCAATGACGACCGACCTGTTCAGGGACGTATAGTGACTTTTCAAGTTTACACACCAGCTTCTGTTTTGTATTTGTCACTTCATACCCTTCTGGTTGTTCTACACAGAGCTCACAATCTATGGGTGCATGAAGATAGGCTGTCTTTACATCCATTTGGTGTAAGAACAAATTTTCCGGAACTGATTTCTGCATAAACACCCTCACACTTGTCATATTTGCTGTTGGAGAAAATGTTTCCTCGAAATCCGTGCCATACTTTTGACTGTAGCCCTTAGCAACATACCGAGCTTTATATTTGTTTGTGCCATCTTCATTTCTTTTTAGCGCTTTCGCCCCCCCACCCCCCACCCCCACCCCCACTGCACACTTGCCTTGGGGTAGCTGTGTTAGGGTAAAAGTGTTCTTCTCTCTCAATGACTCCATCTCTTCGTCCATAGATTTCATCCACTTGTCAGCATTGAGGGAACTCCTTGCCTCTTTAAATGTCTAACTGATCATAATCATCATCATCATCATCATCATCATCATCATCATCATCATCATCATCATCATCATTATCATCATCATCCTGGTCTGAGCTCATCTCTGTCTGGGTTTGTTGCTCTGGAGATGGGTTCGACACAAATTTTAGCAGTCTGTTTTAGTACTCTTTCACTATTTGGATAATATACAAAATAAGCTGGACTATTTTTGGCATATCCAATGAAAACTCCCTTCTCACCTCTTGAGTCAAGTTTCTTTTTGTTGTGCTTGTATGCATAGCACACAGCACCAAACTTTTGCATTTGTGACACATTTGGTTTCTTTCCCGTCAAGCCGAAACGCCCCCCCCCCCCCCACCACCACCACACACACATTAGCTCCTCCATTCATTCACATGTACACGCCGGCTGCTCCGGGAGCTCCACGCCGACGTTTCGGTGATCGATGTCCGCAGAAGGTGCACCATTGCCGGCCTGCGGTATCCTGTAGACCCCCCCCCCCTCCATACACACATGCAATACGCCTTGAAACGCATCGCTCGCACCGACGCGGGTAATCCTTTACCCTACTTCCACAACAACGGCGAGAATCACATTGCGTCGGCCGCCGTGAGGAAGAGGGGGGGGGGGGGCATTAAGGGGGGGAGAGAGAGAGACATGGAGATTTTCTCAGCCTCTCATTCTTTTTTTTTTTTTTTTTTTAATTGAACATAAATAGTACACACAAATATACAAATGTACAAATAAACATGGCAAGGTAGAACTGAATGTCAATGAAACAACCAGGGATGAGGAAGCAACGGACAGAAGGACATTTGTTCTGTATGGAATCAGAAGTTAATAGTGTTAACGGTTTGTGAGAAATTTACAGTGCTAGACAAAAAAAGAAATTAAAAGGAAATAATTAAATCAATAGATAGACAAATAAAAAATTAAAACGAAAAAAGATTGCAAGGGGAATACAACATATAATTAAGTTGGCGATTCACAAGGAATCTCAGACATCAAACTGTATATTTTTTGTTGTTTATATATAAACATATACAAAACAAACATATGTTGTTTGTTGTTGTTATTTTTGGGATATATTGAGGAATATTTGTTGGAAAGGAGTCACAATCGCTTTTTGATAATGTCGAAGTGTATAGGTGGCTATAGAATTTAAAGATTTCTGTGGAAATTATAGCTTCATCTGTAATTTCCTTGTTGTTAAGACGGGCTTCCGCTTTGCTCCGCTCCTCCGCTCTTCCGCTCGGGCCCTGGAACTCCCGATCTGCGGGACTTCGGTGAATTCCGGGCCAGTCTTCTGCTCTTCTGCTCTCCTCCGCTTCTTCGCTCCCCCGCTTTGGACCCTGGAACTCCCGAACTGGGCCGGGCTTCTGCCCTCCGCCTCTCCTCTGCTCATCCGCTCCAGGCCCTGGCACTCCCTGTCATCCAGTCATTCGCATGTGCGTGCCCGGAGGTCCGGGAGCTCCACTCAAACGTCCGGGGGATAAGGGTAAGGGGTCCTGCTCCCCCCCCCCCCTCTCCGCCTCTGAGAAGAGAAACATCTCCTCCGCTCCTCCGCTTCTCAGCTCCTCCGCTCCTCCGCTGCGGAACCAGGTACTACCGATCCGCCAGACTCAGGTGAATTGCGGACAGGGCTTTTGCTGTCCTCCGCTCCTCCGCTTTGGGCCCTGGAACTCCCGAACCGCTGGACATAAGCGAATCAAGGCCGGGCATCTGCCCTCCTCCGCTCCTCAGCTCATCCGCTCGAGGCCCTGGTACTCCCAGTCCGCGGGAACCCCCCCCATCCCCACCCACCCACCAAAACAAACTCTCACACACACATAAACACACGCACACACACACACACACACACACACACACACACACACACACACACACACACACACACACACACACACACACAGACACACACACACACACACAGACACACACCCATACACACACACACACACACACACACCTGAACTCATCATAGCTGTGCTAATAGCATTGGCCGAAACGTATCCACAACAAAACAAACATTAGCTCATCCACTCATTCACATATGTGTGTGCCCAGAGGTACGGGAGCTCCAGTCATACGTCCGGGTGATCTATGTCCGGAGAAGGCTCACATTGGCCGGTCTAAGGGGTCCTGCTGCCCCCAAGCTTCCCCGCCTTTGAGAAGAGAAACATAACTCCGCTCCTCCGCTTCTCAACTCCTCTGCTCCTCCGCTATGGGCCCTGGTACTCCCGATCCTCCGAACTCAGGCGAATAGCGTGACGTGCTTCTGCTCTCCTATAAGCCCCTACACACTTCAAACACGGCTGTTATCACCCTGTTACTGCATTACAATGACACATTTGCTTTTGATCTCAGTGTCTGCCACCGTAAGGAAAAAGCGGGGGGACGGGGGGGGGGGGGGGGGGGGGGGACATAAGGGCATTCGTTCTGTATGTAATCAGAAGTTAATAGTGTTAACGGTTTGCGAGAATTTTTAATGCTAGACAAAAACAGAAAATTAAAAGGAAATAATTAAATAAATAGATAGAAAAATAAAATTAAAAACTAAAAAAAAAAATTGTAAGGGGAATATAACATGTAATTAAGTTGGCCGTTCACAAGGAATCTCAGACATCAAACTGTTTTTAATTGAACATTAATAGTACACACAAATATACAAATGTACAAATAAACATAGCAAGGTAGAACTGAATGTCAATGAAACAACCAGGGATGAGGAAGCAACGGACAGAAGGACATTTGTTCTGTATGGAATCAGAAGTTAATAGTGTTAACGGTTTGTAAGAAATTTACAGTGCTAGACAAAAAAAGAAATTAAAAGGAAATAATTAAATCAATAGATAGACAAATAAAAAATTTAAACGAAAAAAAAAATTGCAAGGGGAATATAACATGTAATTAAGTTGTTTTTTTTTTTTTTTCCAAAAAAAAAGGAATCTCAGACATGGGTAACTGTATATTTTTCAGTTTTTGGATTTTTCCATAAGTTTTAAGTTTTTTTTTTATAATTCAAAATCGTTTATGAAGAAATTAAAATTTGGGGAGCATTTTTGCATTCTGTTTTTGTGAATGAAGAACTTGGCCAGGCCTAAAAGAACATTGACACAGAGTTCATCTGTTATGTTGCTTATAAGTAAACCAAATGTGATATCATCTTTTGAGAGGGAAACTGGTGACGATGGAATGAGAATGAGAAAAAATATATGGTCAGTGGTTTCAATGTTGTCTTCACAAAATGTACAAATATTATCTTCAAAAGTAAAGCGTACCCGCAATAATTCCTTAGATGGGTAGATGTCATTCATAATTTAGAAGTGGGTCTCTTCTTGCCTTGGGGGGTATGGGTAGAGTCAGACACATAGTTCGCAGCGTGGCAGTCGATTCCTTATCAAATTTATTTCAAATATTATTTTTGTTTTGACGTCCAGGGAACAAGTTTCCTGTGAAACATGTCCTAATAAAGGAGTTGCTGCACTTTCTGTCCAGAATTGAGATTCCCTGGAGTGATAGTCGGGGTAACTGTGGTTGTACGGTTTGGTGCGTCATTATATTTTTGGTCAGGAATACAAATTGTCGAGGCAGTGCGTTTCGTAACTTTATCAACTCTAATATGGGAGGCTTAAATCTGTGTGTAGTACAGAACTGTTCATAGTCTAGACGACTGCCATTGTCATCCATCAAGTCAATTATTGACCATATACCTTTCTCAAAGCATTCCTTGTAAAACAGAGGTTTGTTGCCACGCAGTACATATCTATTGTTCCAAATTATTGGACTGTGTGGTGAGAAATTGTGTACATATATCATTTTCCAGTATAATAGTATTTGTTTATGGAACTCTGAAAATTGGACAGGAATCTTGTTGATATCCAAGTCAGAGATAAGCACAAGACTTAGGCCACCGACTTTGTTAAATAAGTAGTTTGGAGTACAATACCAGAAAAAATGATGATGTTTGATCCAGGATTTCAACCAGTTCACCTTCAATGTCCCATTCAGGCAGTCCAACTCTATCACTTTCAGCCCTCCCTCACTTGTTTCTTTCCCCATATGTGATTTTTTTAGATGGTGTGGTCTGTTCCTCCAGATAAAGTTGAAATTTATTTGGTTAATAGATTTTATGAGTTGATTTGGAGCAGCATTGGAATACACTGGGTATATACATCTGGATAAATATTCCATTTTAGTCAAATATATCCGGCCTAATATTGATAAATCTCTTTGGAGCCATATATTCAATTTTGCTTTACTTTGATTCAGTTTAGATTCAATGTTCCTGGATTGATTTAACTTTTGGTCCTTAGATAGGAAAATGCTCAAGTATTTTATTTCTGATTTGATAGGAACATTGCTGATTTCCTTTAGTGGTGAGTCATGCAGCGCAAGAAGTTTGCATTTCTTTAAGTTTAATGACAATCCTGAAGCCTTGGAGAATGTTTTAATTTTTTCAACGCTTATTGGGACTTGATGTTCATTTTTCAAAACTAAGGGTGTGTCATCTGCCAGCAGGCTAATAACAATTTCTGTCCCCGACATTATTTCTGTCCCACACACACACACACACACACACACACACACACACACACACACACACACACACACACACACACACACACACACATAGACACACACACACACACACACACACACTCACACACACCTTAATTCCACTCTTTTATATACGCATGTCTGGAGTTCCGGGGGCTCGTTCTCAACGTTCTGGGGATAATCATAGCTGTGCTGATAGCATTAGCCGAAACGCCCCCCCCCCCCTTCCCCCCACACCACCACCACCCCACACACACAAATTAGCTCCTCCATTCATTCACATGTACACGCCGGCTGCTCCGGGAGCTCTACGCCGACGTTTCGGGGATCGATGTCCGGAGAAGGTGCACCATTGCCGGTCTGCGGTGTCCTGTAGACCCCCCCCCCTCCATACACACATGCAATACGCCTTGAAACGCATCGCTCGCACCGGCGTCCTACTGCCCCCAAACTTCCCATCCTCTGCCTTTGAGAAGAGAAACATTACCTCCGCTCCTCCATTCCTCCGCTTCTCCGCTCCTCCGCTCCTCCGCTCCTCCGCGATGGGCCCTGGTACCACCCCCCCCACCTAAACAAACTCTCACACATACACACACGAACACACTCACACAGACACAAAAACAAACAAACACACACACACACACACACACACACACCTTAACTCATCATAGCTGTGCTAATAGCATTAGCCGAAACGCATTCACAACCAAACAAACATTAGCTCATCCACTCATTCACATGTGTGTGCCCAATGGTCCGGCAGCTCCAATCATACGACCGGGTGATCTATGTCCGGAGAATGCTCACATTAGCCCGTCTAAGGGGTTCTTCTGCCCCCAAGCTTCCCCGCCTCTGAGAGAAGAAACATTACCTTCGCTCCTCTGCTCCTCCGCTTCTCAGCTCCACCGCTCCTCCGCGATGGGCCCTGGTACTCCCCCCCCCTCCCCCCCCACCTAAACAAACTCTCACACAAAATCCCTCACACACACACAAAAACACACAAACACACACACACACACATACACACACACCTTAACTCATAGCTGTGCTAATAGCATTAGCCGAAACGCATTCACAACCAAACAAACATTAGCTAAACCACTCATTCACATGTGTGTGCCCAATGGTACTCCCTGTCCACGACCCCCCCCCCCCACCAAAAGAGCCTCTCACACACACACACAAAGACACTCACACACACACAGACACACACATAATCACATACACATACCTTAAGTCTTCATAGCTGTGCTAATAGCTTTAGCCGAAACGCATCCACAACCAAACAAACATTAGCTCATCCACTCATTCACATGTGTGTGCCCTGGTACTCCGTGTCCGCGACCCCCCCCCCCCCCCCACCAAAACAAACTATCACACACATACACAAAGACACTCACACACACACACACACTGACACACATACACACATTAAGTCATCATAGCTGTGCTAATAGCATTAGCCGAAACGCATCCACAACCAAAGAAACATTAGCTCATCCATTCATTCAAATGTGTGTGCTCAATGGTCCGCTTCTCCGCTCCACCGCTCCTCCACTATGGGCCCTGGTACTCCCGATCCGCCGGACTCAGGAGAATTAAGAATAAGAATCAGAACAACTTTTATAATCCCGAAGGAAATTGCAGTGCCAGAGTTACAGAAAATATAACAGTAATAAATAATAAAAGAAAGGCAGAATTATAAATAAAAATAAACTATAAACTATAAAGTGTTTCAGTGAAACTATAAAGTGTCTTAGTAAGCAGTGATAAAACTATGAGTGTCTTAGTAACAAGTGAGGTAAGGAGTGCACAATAGTATGATAGAAGGGAACATTATAGTGTAGCTCTTATGAGATGAGATGAAATATTGCACAATGTAGCTGTTATGAAATGAAATATTGCACAGTTTCTGAATATTGCACAGAAATGAGATATTGCATATTTTTGTTTGTTTTTAAGTTAAAGATAGGTTTTTATGGTTGCCGGCGGCTGAATGGGACGTGCTTCTGCCCTCCATCCGCTCCACAGCTCATCCGCTCCAGGCCCAGCTACCCCCTGTCCGCGCCCCCCCCCACCTAAACAAACTGTCACACACATATACACAATCGCACACACAAACACACACACACACACACACACACACACACACGAGAACACACAAACACACAAACACACAAACACACAAACACACACCCACACACACATCTTAAGTCATCATACCTGTGCTAATAGCTCCCAAGCTTCCCCGCCTCTGAGAAGAGAAACAATACCTCCGCTACTCCGCTCCTCCGCTTCTCAGCTCCACTGCTCCTCCGCTATGGGCCCTGGTACTCCCCCCCCCCCCCCCCCCCCCCACCAAAATAAACTCTCACAAAAAATCACTCACACACACACAAAAACACACAAACACACACACACACACATACACACACACCTTAACTCATCATAGCTGTGCTAATAGCTTTAGCCGAAACGCATCCACAACCAAACAAACATTAGCTCATCCACTCATTCACATGTGTGTGCCCTGGTACTCCGTGTCCGCGACCCCCCCCCCCCCCACCAAAACAAACTATCACACACATACACAAAGACACTCACACACACACACACACTGAAACACATACACACATTAAGTCATCATAGTTGTGCTAATAGCATTACCGAAATGCATCCACAACCAAACAAACATTAGCTCATCCACTCATTCACATGTGTGTGCCCAATGGTTCGCTTCTCCGCTCCACCGCTCCTCCGCTATGGGCCCTGGTACTCCCGATCCGCCGGACTCAGGAGAATTATGGGACGTGCTTCTGCCCTCCATCCGCTTCACAGCTCATCCGCTCCAGGCCCAGCTACCCCCTGTCCGCGCCCCCCCCCCACCTAAACAAACTGTCACAAACATATACACAAACGCACACACAAAAACACACACACACACACACACAAGAACACACAAACACACAAACACACACACACCTTAAGTCATCATAGCTGTGCTAATAGCTCCCAAGATTCCCCGCCTCTGAGAGGAGAAACAATACCTCCGCTACTCCGCTCCTCCGCTTCTCAGCTCCACCGCTCCTCGGCTATGGGCCCTGGTACCCCCCCCCCACTTAAACACACTCACTCACACACAAAAACACAAAAACAAACAAACACACACACACACACACACACACACACACACACACACACCTTAACTCATCATAGCTGTGCTAATAGCATTAGCCGAAACGCATCCACAACCAAACAAACATTAGCTCATCCACTCATTCACATGTGTGTGCCCAGTGGTCCGGGAGCTCCAATCATACGTACAGGGGATCTATGTCCGGAGAATGCTCACATTAGCCCGTCTAAGGGGTTCTGCTGCCCCCAAGCTGCTCCGCCTCTGAGAGAAGAAACATTACCTCCGCTCCTCTGCTCCTCCGCTTCTCAGCTCCGTCGCTCCTCCGCTATGGGCCCTGGTACTCCCCCCCCCCCCCCCCACCTAAACAAACTCTCACACAAAATCACTCACACACACACAAAAACACACAAACACACAAACACACATACACACACATCTTAACTCATCAGAGCTGTGCTAATAGCATTAGCCGAAACGCATCCACAACCAAACAAACATTCGCTCATCCACTCATTCACATGTGTGTGCCCAATGGTACTCCCTGTCCGCGACCCCCCCCCCCCCCCACCAAAAGAGCCTCTCACACACACACACACACACACAAAGACACTCACACACACACAGACACACACATACACACATACACACACCTTCAGTCTTCATAGCTGTGCTAATAGCTTTAGCCGAAACGCATCCACAACCAAACAAACATTAGCTCATCCACTCATTCACATGTGTGCGCCCTGGTACTCCGTGTCCGCGACCCCCCCCCCCCCCCACCAAAACAAACTATCACACACATACACAAAGACACTCACACACACACACACACTGACACACATACACACATTAAGTCATCATAGCTGTGCTAATAGCATTAGCCGAAATGCATCCACAACCAAACAAACATTAGCTCATCCACTCAGTCACATGTGTGTGCCCAATGGTCCGCTTCTCCGCTCCACCGCTCCTCCGCTATAGGCCCTGGTACTCCCGATCCGCCGGACTCAGGAGAATTATGGGACGTGCTTCTGCCCTCCATCCGCTTCACAGCTCATCCGCTCCAGGCCCAGCTACCCCCCTTCCGCGCCCCCCCCCACCTAAACAAACTGTCACACACATATACACAAACGCACACACAAACACACACACACACAAGAACACACAAACACACAAACACACACACACACACACACACCTTAAGTCATCATAGCTGTGCTAATAGCTCCCAAGCTTCCCCGCCTCTGAGAGGAGAAACAATACCTCCGCTACTCCGCTCCTCCGCTCCTCCGCTTCTCAGCTCCACCGCTCCTCCGCTATGGGCCCAGGTACCCCCCCCCCCCACCTAAACACACTCACACATACACAAAAACACACAAACACACACACGCGCGCACACACACACACAAACACACCTTAACTCATCATAGCTGTGCTAATAGCATTAGCCGAAATGCATCCACTACCAAACAAACATTAGCTCATCCACTCATTCACATGTGTGTGCCCAATGGTCCGGGAGCTCCAATCATACGTCCGGGGGATCTATATCTGGAGAAGGCTCACAGTGGCCGGTCTAAGGCGTCCTACTGCCCCCAAACTTCCCATCCTCTGCCTTTAAGAAGAGAAAAATTACCTCCACTCCTCCATTCCTCTGCTTCTCCGCTCCACCGCTCCTCCGCGAAGGGCCCTAGTACCCCCCCCCACCTAAACAAACTCTCACAGATACACACACGACACACTCACACAGACACAAAAAAAACAAACACACACACACACACACACACACACAAACCTTAATTCATCATAGATGTGCTAATAGCATTAACCGAAACGCATCCACAACCAAACAAACATTAGCTCATCCACTCATTCACATGTGTGTGCCCAATGGTAATCCCTGTCCGCGACCCCCCCCTCCCCCACCAAAAGAGCCTTTCACACACACAAACACACACACACACACACACACACAAAGACACTCACACACACACACAGACACACACATACACACATACACACACTTTAAGTCTTCATAGCGGTGCTAATAGCATTAGCCGAAACGCATCCACAACCAAACAAACATTAGCTCATCCACTCATTCACATGTGTGTGCCCTGGTACTCCCTGTCCGCGACCCCCCCCCCACCAAAAGAAACTATCACACACATAAACAAAGACACTCACATACACACACACACAAACACACATACACACCTTAAGTCATCATAGCTGTGCTAAAAGCATTAGCCGAAACGCATCCACAACCACACAAACATTAGCTCATCCACTCATTCACATGTATGTGCCCAGAGGTCTGGGAGCTCCGGTCATACGTCTGGGGGAGCTATCTCCAGAGAAGGCTCACATTAGGCCGTCTAAGGGGTTCTTCTGCCCCCAAGCTTCCCCGCCTCTGAGAGAAGAAACATGACCTCCGCTCCTATGCTCCTCCGCTTCTCAGCTCTACCGCTCCTCCGCTATTGGCCCTGGTACCCCCCCCCCACCTAAACACACTCACACACACACAAAAACACACAAACACAAACACAAACAAAGACACACACACACACACACATACACACACACACACACACAAACACCTTAACTCATCATAGCTGTGCTAATAGCATTAGCCGAAACGCATCCACTACCAAACAAACATTAGCTCATCCACTCATTCACATGTGTGTGCCCAATGGTCCGGGAGCTCCAATCATACATCCGGGGGATCTATATCTGGAGAAGGCTCACAGTGGCCGGTCTAAGGCGTCCTACTGCACTCAAACTTCCCATCCTCTGCCTTTGAGAAGAGAAAAATTACCTCCGCTCCTCAATTCCTCCGCTTCTCCGCTCCACCGCTCCTCCATGATGGGCCCTGGTACCCCCCCCCCCCACTTAAACAAACTCTCAACCAAACACACACGAACACACTCACATAGACACAAAAACAAACAAACACACACACTCACACACACACACAAACACCTTCACTCATCATAGCTGTGCTAATAGCATTAGCCGAAACGCATCCACAACCAAACAAACATTAGCTCATCCACTCATTCACATGTGTGTGCCCAGTGGTCCGGGAGCTCCAATCATACGTTCGGGGGATCTATGTCCGGAGAATGCTCACATTAGCCCGTCTAAGGGGTTCTGCTGCCCCCAAGCTGCTCCGCCTCTGAGAGAAGAAACATTACCTCCGCTCCTCTGCTCCTCCGCTTCTCAGCTCCACCGCTCCTCCGCTATGGGCCCTGGTACTCCCCCCCCCCCCCCCCCCCCACCTAATCAAAAACTCACACAAAATCACTCACACACACACAAAAACACACAAACACACACATCTTAAGTCATCAGAGCTGTGCTAATAGCATTAGCCGAAACGCATCCACAACCAAACAAACATTCGCTCATCCACTCATTCACATGTGTGTGCCCAATGGTACTCCCTGTCCGCGACCCCCCCCCCCCCACCAAAAGAGCCTCTCACACACACACACACACAAAGACACTCACACACACACAGACACACACATACACACATACACACACCTTCAGTCTTCATAGCTGTGCTAATAGCTTTAGCCGAAACGCATCCACAACCAAACAAACATTAGCTCATCCACTCATTCACATGTGTGCGCCCTGGTACTCCGTGTCCGCGACCCCCCCCCCCCCCCCCCACCAAAACAAACTATCACACACATACACAAAAACACTCACACACACACACACACTGTAACACATACACACATTAAGTCATCATAGCTGTGCTAATAGCATTAGCCGAAATGCATCCACAACCAAACAGACATTAGCTCATCCACTCATTCACATGTGTGTGCCCAATGGTCCGCTTCTCCGCTCCACCGCTCCTCCGCTATAGGCCCTGGTACTCCCGATCCGCCGGACTCAGGAGAATT
>NW_028234068.1:115000-141183 GCF_037954325.1 Fistularia commersonii | reverse complement strand
GTATTCCTGACCAAAAATATAATGACGCACCGAACCGTACAACCACAGTTACCCCGACTATCACTCCAGGGAATCTCAATTGTGGACAGAAAGCGCGGCAACTCCTTTATTAGGAAATGTTTCACAGGAAACTTATTCCCTGGACGTCAAAAAAAAAAAAAAGGATATTTTAAATAAATTTGATGAGGAATCGATTGCCACGCTGCGAACCATGTATCTGACTCTACCCATACCCCCAAGGCAAAAGAGACCCACTTCAAAATTATGACTGACATCTACCCATCTAAGGAATTATCGAGGGTACGCTTTAATTTTGAAGATAATATTTGTACATTTTGTGAAGACAACATTGAAACCACTGACCATATATTTTTTCTCCTTCTCATTCCATCGTCACCAGTTTCCTTCTCAAAAGATGATATAACATTCTGTTTACTTATAAGCAACATAACAGATGAACTCTGTGTCAATGTTCTTTTAGGCCTGGCCAAGTTCTTCATTCACAAGAACAGAATGCAAAAATGCTCCCCAAATTTTAATGTCTTCATAAACGATTTTGAAATATAAAAAAAAAAAAAAAAAAATCCTTAAAACTTATGGAAAAATCCAAAAACTAAAAAATATAGTTACCCATGTCCGAGGTTCCTTTTTTTTTTGGTAAAAAAAAAAAAACAAAAAAAAAAAAACAACTTGATTACATGTTACATTCCCCTTGCAATTTTTTTTTTTTTTTTTCGTTTTAATTTCTTATTTGTCTATCTATTGATTTAATTACTTCCTTTTAATTTCTTTTTTTGTCTCGCACTGTAAATTTCTCACAAACCTGTAACACTATTAACTTCTCATTACATACAGAACAAATGTCCTGATGTCCGTTGCTTCCTCATCCCTGGTTGTTTCATTGACATTCAGTTCTACCTTGCTATGTTTATTTGTACATTTGTATATTTGGGTGTACTATTTATGTTCAATTAAAAACAGTTTGATGTCTGAGATTCCTTGTGAACCGCCAACTTAATTACATGTTATATTCCCCTCACAATTTTTTTTTTTCGTTTTTAATTTTATTTTTCTATCTATTTATTTAATTATATCCTTTTAATTTTCTTTTTTTGTCTAGCATTAAAAATTTCTCGCAAACCGTTAACACTATTAACTTCTGATTACTTACAGCACGAATGCGCTTATGCCCCCCCACCCCCCGCTTTTTCCGTACGGTGGCAGACACTGAGATCGAAAGCAAATGGGTGTCATTGAAATGCAGTAACAGGGTGATAACAGCCGTGTTCGAAGTGTGTAGGGGCTTATAGGAGAGCAGAAGCACGTCACGCAATTCACCTGAGTTCGGAGGATCGGGAGTACCAGGGCCCATAGCGGAGAAGCGGAAGAGCGGAGTTATGTGTCTCTTCTCAAAGGCGGGGAAGCTGGGGGGCAGCAGGACCCCTTAGACCGGCTAATGTGAGCCTTCTCCGGACATAGATCACCCGGACTTATGACTGGAGCTCCCGGACCTCTGGGCACACACATATGTGAATGAGTGGATGAGCTAATGTTGGTTTGGTTGTGGATACGTTTCGGCCAATGCTATCAGCACAGCTATGATTATCCCCAGAACGTTGAGAACGAGCTCCCGGAACTCCAGACATGCGTATATAAAAGAGTGGAATTAAGGTGTGTGTGTGTGTGTGTGTGTGTGTTTGTGTGTGTGTGTGTGTGTGTGTATACGTGTGGGACAGAAGTAATGTTGGGGACAGAAATTGTTATTAGCCTGCTGGCGGATGACACAACCTTAGTTTTGAAAAATGAACATCAAGTCCCAATAAGTGCTGAAAAAAACCAAAACATTCTCCAAGGCTTCAGGATTGTCATTAAACTTAAAGAAATGCAAACTTCTTGCGCTGCATGACTCGCCACTAAAGGAAATCAGCGATGTTTCTATGAAATCAGAAATAAAATACTTGAGCATTTTCCTATCCAAGGACCAAACGTTAAATCAATCCAGGAACATTGAATCTAAACTGAATCAAAGTAAAGCTTAATTCTAATATATGGCTCCAGAGAGATTTATCAATATTAGGCCGGATATATTTGACTAAAATGGATGTGTTTATCCAGATGTATATACCCAGCGTATTCCAATGCTGCTCCAAATCAACTCGTAAAATCTGTTAACCAAATCAATTTCAACTTTATCTGGAGGAACAGACCACACCATCTAAGAAAAATCACATATGGTGAAAGAAACAAGTGAAGGAGGGCTGAAAGTGATAGAGTCGGACTGCTTGAATGGGACATTGAAGGTGAACTGGTTGAAATCCTGGATCAAACCTCATCGTTCTTTCTGGTATTGTACTCCAAACTACTTATTCAACAAAGTCGGCGGCCTGAGTCTTCTGCTTATCTCTGACTTGGATATCAACAAGATTCCTGTCAAATGTTCAGAGTTCCATAAACAAATATTATTATACTGGAAAATGATATACGTACACAATTTCTCACCACACAGTATAATAGTTTGGAACAATCGATATGTACTGCATGGCAACAAACCTCTGTTTTACAAGGAATGCTTTGAGAAAGGTATATGGTCGATAATTGACTTGATGGATGACACTGGCAGTCCTCTGGACAATGAGCAGTTCTGTACTACACACAGATTCAAGCCTCCCATATTAGAGTTGCTAAAGTTACGAAACGCACTGCCTCGACAATTTGTATTCCTGACCAAAAATATAATGACGCACCGAACCGTACAACCACAGTTACCACGACTATCACTCCAGGGAATCTCAATTGTGGACAGAAAGCGCGGCAACTCCTTTATTAGGAAATGTTTCACAGGAAACTTATTCCCTGGACGTCAAAAAAAAAAAAAAGGATATTTTAAATAAATTTGATGAGGAATCGATTGCCACGCTGCGAACCATGTATCTGACTCTACCCATACCCCCAAGGCAAAAGAGACCCACTTCAAAATTATGACTGACATCTACCCATCTAAGGAATTATCGAGGGTACGCTTTAATTTTGAAGATAATATTTGTACATTTTGTGAAGACAACATTGAAACCACTGACCATATATTTTTTCTCCTTCTCATTCCATCGTCACCAGTTTCCTTCTCAAAAGATGATATAACATTCTGTTTACTTATAAGCAACATAACAGATGAACTCTGTGTCAATGTTCTTTTAGGCCTGGCCAAGTTCTTCATTCACAAGAACAGAATGCAAAAATGCTCCCCAAATTTTAATGTCTTCATAAACGATTTTGAAATATATAAAAAAAAAAAAAAAAATCCTTAAAACTTATGGAAAAATCCAAAAACTAAAAAATATAGTTACCCATGTCCGAGGTTCCTTTTTTTTTTGGTAAAAAAAAAAAAACAAAAAAAAAAAAACAACTTGATTACATGTTACATTCCCCTTGCAATTTTTTTTTTTTTTTTTCGTTTTAATTTCTTATTTGTCTATCTATTGATTTAATTACTTCCTTTTAATTTCTTTTTTTGTCTCGCACTGTAAATTTCTCACAAACCTGTAACACTATTAACTTCTCATTACATACAGAACAAATGTCCTGATGTCCGTTGCTTCCTCATCCCTGGTTGTTTCATTGACATTCAGTTCTACCTTGCTATGTTTATTTGTACATTTGTATATTTGGGTGTACTATTTATGTTCAATTAAAAACAGTTTGATGTCTGAGATTCCTTGTGAACCGCCAACTTAATTACATGTTATATTCCCCTCACAATTTTTTTTTTTCGTTTTTAATTTTATTTTTCTATCTATTTATTTAATTATATCCTTTTAATTTTCTTTTTTTGTCTAGCATTAAAAATTTCTCGCAAACCGTTAACACTATTAACTTCTGATTACTTACAGCACGAATGCGCTTATGCCCCCCCACGCCCCGCTTTTTCCGTACGGTGGCAGACACTGAGATCGAAAGCAAATGGGTGTCATTGAAATGCAGTAACAGGGTGATAACAGCCGTGTTCGAAGTGTGTAGGGGCTTATAGGAGAGCAGAAGCACGTCACGCAATTCACCTGAGTTCGGAGGATCGGGAGTACCAGGGCCCATAGCGGAGAAGCGGAAGAGCGGAGTTATGTGTCTCTTCTCAAAGGCGGGGAAGCTGGGGGGCAGCAGGACCCCTTAGACCGGCTAATGTGAGCCTTCTCCGGACATAGATCACCCGGACTTATGACTGGAGCTCCCGGACCTCTGGGCACACACATATGTGAATGAGTGGATGAGCTAATGTTGGTTTGGTTGTGGATACGTTTCGGCCAATGCTATCAGCACAGCTATGATTATCCCCAGAACGTTGAGAACGAGCTCCCGGAACTCCAGACATGCGTATATAAAAGAGTGGAATTAAGGTGTGTGTGTGTGTGTGTGTGTGTGTTTGTGTGTGTGTGTGTGTGTGTGTATACGTGTGGGACAGAAGTAATGTTGGGGACAGAAATTGTTATTAGCCTGCTGGCGGATGACACAACCTTAGTTTTGAAAAATGAACATCAAGTCCCAATAAGTGCTGAAAAAAACCAAAACATTCTCCAAGGCTTCAGGATTGTCATTAAACTTAAAGAAATGCAAACTTCTTGCGCTGCATGACTCGCCACTAAAGGAAATCAGCGATGTTTCTATGAAATCAGAAATAAAATACTTGAGCATTTTCCTATCCAAGGACCAAACGTTAAATCAATCCAGGAACATTGAATCTAAACTGAATCAAAGTAAAGCTTAATTCTAATATATGGCTCCAGAGAGATTTATCAATATTAGGCCGGATATATTTGACTAAAATGGATGTGTTTATCCAGATGTATATACCCAGCGTATTCCAATGCTGCTCCAAATCAACTCGTAAAATCTGTTAACCAAATCAATTTCAACTTTATCTGGAGGAACAGACCACACCATCTAAGAAAAATCACATATGGTGAAAGAAACAAGTGAAGGAGGGCTGAAAGTGATAGAGTCGGACTGCTTGAATGGGACATTGAAGGTGAACTGGTTGAAATCCTGGATCAAACCTCATCGTTCTTTCTGGTATTGTACTCCAAACTACTTATTCAACAAAGTCGGCGGCCTGAGTCTTCTGCTTATCTCTGACTTGGATATCAACAAGATTCCTGTCAAATGTTCAGAGTTCCATAAACAAATATTATTATACTGGAAAATGATATACGTACACAATTTCTCACCACACAGTATAATAGTTTGGAACAATCGATATGTACTGCATGGCAACAAACCTCTGTTTTACAAGGAATGCTTTGAGAAAGGTATATGGTCAATAATTGACTTGATGGATGACACTGGCAGTCCTCTGGACAATGAGCAGTTCTGTACTACACACAGATTCAAGCCTCCCATATTAGAGTTGCTAAAGTTACGAAACGCACTGCCTCGACAATTTGTATTCCTGACCAAAAATATAATGACGCACCGAACCGTACAACCACAGTTACCCCGACTATCACTCCAGGGAATCTCAATTGTGGACAGAAAGCGCGGCAACTCCTTTATTAGGAAATGTTTCACAGGAAACTTATTCCCTGGACGTCAAAAAAAAAAAAAAGGATATTTTAAATAAATTTGATGAGGAATCGATTGCCACGCTGCGAACTATGTATCTGACTCTACCCATACCCCCAAGGCAAAAGAGACCCACTTCAAAATTATGACTGACATCTACCCATCTAAGGAATTATCGAGGGTACGCTTTAATTTTGAAGATAATATTTGTACATTTTGTGAAGACAACATTGAAACCACTGACCATATATTTTTTCTCCTTCTCATTCCATCGTCACCAGTTTCCTTCTCAAAAGATGATATAACATTCTGTTTACTTATAAGCAACATAACAGATGAACTCTGTGTCAATGTTCTTTTAGGCCTGGCCAAGTTCTTCATTCACAAGAACAGAATGCAAAAATGCTCCCCAAATTTTAATGTCTTCATAAACGATTTTGAAATACAAAAAAAAAAAAAAAAAAATCCTTAAAACTTATGGAAAAATCCGAAAACAAAAAAATATAGTTACCCATGTCCGAGGTTCCTTTTTTTTTTGGTAAAAAAAAAAAACAAAACAAAAAAAACAACTTGATTACATGTTACATTCCCCTTGCAATTTTTTTTTTTTTTTTTCGTTTTAATTTCTTATTTGTCTATCTATTGATTTAATTACTTCCTTTTAATTTCTTTTTTTGTCTCGCACTGTAAATTTCTCACAAACCTGTAACACTATTAACTTCTCATTACATACAGAACAAATGTCCTGATGTCCGTTGCTTCCTCATCCCTGGTTGTTTCATTGACATTCAGTTCTACCTTGCTATGTTTATTTGTACATTTGTATATTTGGGTGTACTATTTATGTTCAATTAAAAACAGTTTGATGTCTGAGATTCCTTGTGAACCGCCAACTTAATTACATGTTATATTCCCCTCACAATTTTTTTTTTTCGTTTTTAATTTTATTTTTCTATCTATTTATTTAATTATATCCTTCTAATTTTCTTTTTTTGTCTAGCATTAAAAATTTCTCGCAAACCGTTAACACTATTAACTTCTGATTACTTACACCACGAATGCGCTTATGCCCCCCCACCCATCCCGCTTTTTCCGTACGGAGGCAGACACTGAGATCGAAAGCAAATGGGTGTCATTGAAATGCAGTAACAGGGTGATAACAGCCGTGTTCGAAGTGTGTAGGGGCTTATAGGAGAGCAGAAGCACGTCACGCAATTCACCTGAGTTCGGAGGATCGGGAGTACCAGGGCCCATAGCGGAGAAGCGGAAGAGCGGAGTTATGTGTCTCTTCTCAAAGGCGGGGAAACTGGGGGGCAGCAGGACCCCTTAGACCGGCTAATGTGAGTCTTCTCCGGACATAGATCACCCGGACTTATGACTGGAGCTCCCGGACCTCTGGGCACACACATATGTGAATGAGTGGATGAGCTAATGTTGGTTTGGTTGTGGATACGTTTCGGCCAATGCTATCAGCACAGCTATGATTATCCCCAGAACGTTGAGAACGAGCTCCCGGAACTCCAGACATGCGTATATAAAAGAGTGGAATTAAGGTGTGTGTGTGTGTGTGTGTGTGTGTGTGTGTGTGTGTGTGTGTGTGTGTATACGTGTGGGACAGAAGTAATGTTGGGGACAGAAATTGTTATTAGCCTGCTGGCAGATGACACAACCTTAGTTTTGAAAAATGAACATCAAGTCCCAATAAGTGCTGAAAAAAACCAAAACATTCTCCAAGGCTTCAGGATTGTCATTAAACTTAAAGAAATGCAAACTTCTTGCGCTGCATGACTCGCCACTAAAGGAAATCAGCGATGTTTCTATGAAATCAGAAATAAAATACTTGAGCATTTTCCTATCCAAGGACCAAACGTTAAATCAATCCAGGAACATTGAATCTAAACTGAATCAAAGTAAAGCTTAATTCTAATATATGGCTCCAGAGAGATTTATCAATATTAGGCCGGATATATTTGACTAAAATGGATGTGTTTATCCAGATGTATATACCCAGCGTATTCCAATGCTGCTCCAAATCAACTCGTAAAATCTGTTAACCAAATCAATTTCAACTTTATCTGGAGGAACAGACCACACCATCTAAGAAAAATCACATATGGTGAAAGAAACAAGTGAAGGAGGGCTGAAAGTGATAGAGTTGGACTGCTTGAATGGGACATTGAAGGTGAACTGGTTGAAATCCTGGATCAAACCTCATCGTTCTTTCTGGTATTGTACTCCAAACTACTTATTCAACAAAGTCGGCGGCCTGAGTCTTCTGCTTATCTCTGACTTGGATATCAACAAGATTCCTGTCAAATGTTCAGAGTTCCATAAACAAATATTATTATACTGGAAAATGATATACGTACACAATTTCTCACCACACAGTATAATAGTTTGGAACAATCGATATGTACTGCATGGCAACAAACCTCTGTTTTACAAGGAATGCTTTGAGAAAGGTATATGGTCAATAATTGACTTGATGGATGACACTGGCAGTCCTCTGGACAATGAGCAGTTCTGTACTACACACAGATTCAAGCCTCCCATATTAGAGTTGCTAAAGTTACGAAACGCACTGCCTCGACAATTTGTATTCCTGACCAAAAATATAATGACGCACCGAACCGTACAACCACAGTTACCCCGACTATCACTCCAGGGAATCTCAATTGTGGACAGAAAGCGCGGCAACTCCTTTATTAGGAAATGTTTCACAGGAAACTTATTCCCTGGACGTCAAAAAAAAAAAAAAGGATATTTTAAATAAATTTGATGAGGAATCGATTGCCACGCTGCGAACTATGTATCTGACTCTACCCATACCCCCAAGGCAAAAGAGACCCACTTCAAAATTATGACTGACATCTACCCATCTAAGGAATTATCGAGGGTACGCTTTAATTTTGAAGATAATATTTGTACATTTTGTGAAGACAACATTGAAACCACTGACCATATATTTTTTCTCCTTCTCATTCCATCGTCACCAGTTTCCTTCTCAAAAGATGATATAACATTCTGTTTACTTATAAGCAACATAACAGATGAACTCTGTGTCAATGTTCTTTTAGGCCTGGCCAAGTTCTTCATTCACAAGAACAGAATGCAAAAATGCTCCCCAAATTTTAATGTCTTCATAAACGATTTTGAAATATAAAAAAAAAAAAAAAAATCCTTAAAACTTATGGAAAAATCCGAAAACAAAAAAATATAGTTACCCATGTCCGAGGTTCCTTTTTTTTTTGGTAAAAAAAAAAAAAAAAACAAAAAAAACAACTTGATTACATGTTACATTCCCCTTGCAATTTTTTTTTTTTTTTTCGTTTTAATTTCTTATTTGTCTATCTATTGATTTAATTACTTCCTTTTAATTTCTTTTTTTGTCTCGCACTGTAAATTTCTCACAAACCTGTAACACTATTAACTTCTCATTACATACAGAACAAATGTCCTGATGTCCGTTGCTTCCTCATCCCTGGTTGTTTCATTGACATTCAGTTCTACCTTGCTATGTTTATTTGTACATTTGTATATTTGGGTGTACTATTTATGTTCAATTAAAAACAGTTTGATGTCTGAGATTCCTTGTGAACCGCCAACTTAATTACATGTTATATTCCCCTCACAATTTTTTTTTTTCGTTTTTAATTTTATTTTTCTATCTATTTATTTAATTATATCCTTCTAATTTTCTTTTTTTGTCTAGCATTAAAAATTTCTCGCAAACCGTTAACACTATTAACTTCTGATTACTTACAGCACGATTGCGCTTATGCCCCCCCACCCATCCCGCTTTTTCCGTACGGAGGCAGACACTGAGATCGAAAGCAAATGGGTGTCATTGAAATGCAGTAACAGGGTGATAACAGCCGTGTTCGAAGTGTGTAGGGGCTTATAGGAGAGCAGAAGCACGTCACGCAATTCACCTGAGTTCGGAGGATCGGGAGTACCAGGGCCCATAGCGGAGAAGCGGAAGAGCGGAGTTATGTGTCTCTTCTCAAAGGCGGGGAAGCTGGGGGGCAGCAGGACCCCTTAGACCGGCTAAGGTGAGCCTACTCCGGACAGAGATCACCCGGAGTTATGACTGGAGCTCCCGGACCTCTGGGCACACACATATGTGAATGACTGGATGAGCTAATGTTGGTTTGGTTGTGGATACGTTTCGGCCAATGCTATCAGCACAGCGATGATGAGTTCAGGTGTGTCTGTGTGTGTTTGTGTGTTTGTGTGTGTGTGTGTGTGTGTGTGTGTGTGTGTGTGTGCGTGTGTTTGTGTGTGTGTGAGAGTTTGTTTTTGTGGGTTGGGGGGGGTTCCCGCGGACACGGAGTACCAGGGCCTGGAGCGGATGAGGTGAGGAGCGGAGGAGAGCAGAAGCCCGGACCGTGATTCGCTTGTGTCCAGCGGTTCGGGAGTTCCAGGGCCCGAAACGGAGGAGCGGAGGAGCGGAGGAGCGGAGGAGCGGAGGAGCGGAGGACAGCAAAACCCCTTTCTGCAATTCGCCTGAGTCCGGCGGATCGGTAGTACCTGGTTCCGCAGCGGATGAGCGGAGGAGTGGAGGAGATGTTTCTCTTCTCAGAGGCGGCGAGGGGGGGGGGGCAGGACCCCTTACCCTTATCCCCCCCGGACGTTTGAGTGGAGCTCCCGGACCTCCGGGCACGCACATGCGAATGACTGGATCACAGGGAGTGCCAGGGCCTGGAGCGGATGAGCAGAGGAGAGGCGGAGGGCAGAAGCCCGGCCCTGTTCAAGAGTTCCAGGGTCCAAAGCGGGGGAGCGAAGAAGCGGAGGAGGGGAGGAGAGCAGAAGAGCAAAAAACTGGCCCGGAATTCACCGAAGTCCCGCGGATCGGGAGTTCCAGGGCCCGGAGTGGAAGAGCGGAGGAGCGGAGGAGAGGAGGAGCGGAGCAAAGCTAAGCCCGTCTTAACAACAAGGAAATTACAGATGAGGCTATAATTTCTAATGAAAACTTTAAATTCTATAGCCACGTATACACTTCGACATTGTCAAAAAGCGATTGTGACTCCTTTCCATTAAATATTCCTCAATATATCCCAAAAATAAACAACAAACAATATATGTTTGTTTATATATGTTTATATATAAACAACAAAAAATATACAGTTTGATGTCTGAGATTCCTTGTGAATCGCCAACTTAATTACATGTCGTATTCCCCTTGCATTTTTTTTTTTTGGTTTTAATTTCATTTGTCTATCTATTTATCTAATTATTTCCTTTTAATTTCGTTTTTTGTCTAGCACTGTAAATTTCTCACAAACCTGTAACACTATTAACTTCTCATTACATACAGAACAAATGTCCTCATGTCCGTTGCTTCCTCATGCCTGGTTGTTTCATTGACATTCAGTTCTACCTTGCTATGTTTATTTGTACATTTGTATATTTGGGTGTACTATTTATGTTCAATTAAAAACAGTTTGATGTCTGAGATTCCCTGTGAACCGCCAACTTAATTACATGTTATATTCCCCTCACAATTTTTTTTTTTTCGTTTTTAATTTTATTTTTCTATCTATTTATTTAATTATATCCTTTTAATTTTCTTTTTTTGTCTAGCATTAAAAATTTCTCGCAAACCGTTAACACTATTAACTTCTGATTACTTACAGCACGAATGCGCTTATGCCCCCCCACCCCCCACCCCCCCGCTTTTTCCGTACGGTGGCAGACACTGAGATCGAAAGCAAATGGGTGTCATTGAAATGCAGTAACAGGGTGATAACAGCCGTGTTCGAAGTGTGTAGGGGCTTATAGTAGAGCAGAAGCACGTCACGCAATTCACCTGAGTTCGGAGGATCGGGAGTACCAGGGCCCATAGCGGAGAAGCGGAAGAGCGGAGTTATGTGTCTCTTCTCAAAGGCCGGGAAGCTGGGGGGCAGCAGGACCCCTTAGAGCGGCTAATGTGAGCCTTCTCCGGACATAGATCACCCGGACTTATGACTGGAGCTCCCGGACCTCTGGGCACACACATATGTGAATGAGTGGATGAGCTAATGTTGGTTTGGTTGTGGAAACGTTTCGGCCAATGCTATTAGCACAGCTATGATGAGTTCAGGTGTGTCTGTGTGTGTTTGTGTGTTTGTGTGTGTGTGTGTGTGTGTGTGTGTGTGTGCGTGTGTTTGTGTGTGTGTGAGAGTTTGTTTTTGTGGGTTGGGGGGGGTTCCCGCGGACACGGAGTACCAGGGCCTGGAGCGGATGAGGTGAGGAGCGGAGGAGAGCAGAAGCCCGGACCGTGATTCGCTTGTGTCCAGCGGTTCGGGAGTTCCAGGGCCCGAAACGGAGGAGCGGAGGAGCGGAGGACGGCAAAACCCCTTTCTGCAATTCGCCTGAGTCCGGCGGATCGGTAATACCTGGTTCCGTAGCGGAGGAGCGGAGGAGTGGAGGAGATGTTTCTCTTCTCAGAGGCGGCGAGGAGGGGGGGAGAGGGACAGGACCCCTTACCCTTACCCCCCCCGGACGTTTGAGTGGAGCTCCCGGACCTCCGGGCACGCACATGCGAATGACTGGATCACAGGGAGTGCCAGGGCCTGGAGCGGATGAGCAGAGGAGAGGCGGAGGGCAGAAGCCCGGCCCTGTTCAAGAGTTCCAGGGTCCAAAGCGGGGGAGCGAAGAAGCGGAGGAGGGGAGGAGAGCAGAAGAGCAAAAAAACTGGCCCGGAATTCACCGAAGTCCCGCGGATCGGGAGTTCCAGGGCCCGGAGCGGAAGAGCGGAGGAGAGGAGGAGCGGAGCAAAGCGGAAGCCCGTCTTAACAACAAGGAAATTACAGATGAGGCTATCATTTCCAATGAAAACTTTAAATTCTATAGCCACCTATACACTTCGACATTGTCAAAAAGCGATTGTGACTCCTTTCCATTAAATATTCCTCAATATATCCCAAAAATAAACAACAAACAATATATGTTTGTTTATATATGTTTATATATAAACAACAAAAAATATACAGTTTGATGTCTGAGATTCCTTGTGAATCGCCAACTTAATTACATGTCGTATTCCCCTTGCATTTTTTTTTTTCGGTTTTAATTTCATTGGTCTATCTATTTATTTAATTATTTCCTTTTAATTTCTTTTTTTGTCTAGCAATGTAAATTTCTCACAAACCGTTAACACTATTAACTTCTGATTACATACAGAACGAATGTCCTTATGTCCTTTTCTTCTTCATGCCTGGTTGTTTCATTGACATTCAGTTCTACCTTGCCATGTTTATTTGTACATTTGCGTGTACTATTTATGTTCAATTAAAAAAAAAAAAAAAAAAAGAATGAGAGGCTGAGAAAATCTCCATGTCTCTCTCTCTCCCCCCTTAATGCCCCCCCGCTTTTTCCGTACGTTGGCAGACAATGAGATCAAAAGCAAATGGGTGTCATCGTAATGCAGTAACAGGGTGATAAAGGCCATGTTAGAAGTGTGTATGGGCTTATTTTACAGGCTTTCCCCTGGTACTCCATGGATTACCAGGGGCGTTTCTGCCGTGAAGCTGAAAGGAGCTGTTTCGGTGTTCCTGTTTATAAATCCACTCAGCAATGAGGTGAAAAGCACATCGGTATCGATATAATTCGGTAACAGGGCGATAACATCCATGTATTCCGCTCTGGGCCCTGGTACTCCTCGGGGGGGTGAACGCCGGGCCGAACTAGTCCTGGTACTCCATGGAGTACCAGAGGCCCGCCGCAGTGAGAGTAAATGGAGCAATTTGGGTGTTCAATTGTAAAAAGCGGCCTAAAATCCGTGTGGAAAGCAAACGAGTGTTGTTTTAAGACAGTGTGAGGGTGACAGCAATCTCTCCAAGAAGCTTTCTTGGGTTATTTCTGAGGTTTCTCAATGCACTCCTAATGGGAGAGAAGGTAAAGCCCATAAAGCCCACGGGCTTTTCCTTTGTCCGCGCTGCAAGGGACTTTACTCGTTTTTTCGAGGGGACATCCCGCGGGATAGTGTTGGAGTGGCCGTCTAGGAGGAGGGTTTTATTTTCTCCCCTGACGCGTGGTGGTTGATTGTCTCCGAGTCGAGTCGGCACACGTGACCCGCCGTAGGAGGGCCCCCGCCGGCCGGCCTCGCGGCGGCGTTCGGGTGGACGGCTCCTCCGCTCTCGCGGGTCCGCCCCGACCGTCCGGGGGGCAGGCTGCCCCCGGGCGGGACTCGTTGGCGGTGAGACCGAGACGCCCCGTCACTCCCGGGCGTGCTCCCACGGATCACGGCTGCGGCGGCGTTTCCGACAAACGCGCAATTTCTCGAACCCCAGCGAGAGAGAAGCAAGGTCAGGGGGTCGGCTGCGGCGGAGGTGGCTGCCGGAGCCTTCCGCGCGCGGGTAGGGGCGGAGCGAAGTGGAGAGGAGCCGAGCCGCGGCAGGAGGTATGCGAAGAGAAGGCCGCCGCCGCCGCCGCACAGGAGCCCTCAGGCTCCGAGAGCGATCCTACCTGGTTGATCCTGCCAGTAGCATATGCTTGTCTCAAAGATTAAGCCATGCAAGTCTAAGTACACACGGCTGGTACAGTGAAACTGCGACTGGCTCATTAAATCAGTTATGGTTCCTTTGACCGCTCCTCACGTTACTTGGACAACTGTGGCAATTCTAGAGCTAATACATGCCGACGAGCGCTGACCCTGGCGGGGATGCGTGCATTTATCAGACCCAAAACCCATGCGGGGCGTTCCCCGTTCGCGGGGGCGCCCCGGCCGCCTCGGTGACTCTAGATAACCTTGAGCCGATCGCTGGCCCTCCGTGGTGGCGACGTCTCATTCGAATGTCTGCCCTATCAACTTTCGATGGTACTTTGTGTGCCTACCATGGTGACCACGGGTAACGGGGAATCAGGGTTCGATTCCGGAGAGGGAGCCTGAGAAACGGCTACCACATCCAAGGAAGGCAGCAGGCGCGCAAATTACCCACTCCCGACGCGGGGAGGTAGTGACGAAAAATAACAATACAGGACTCTTTCGAGGCCCTGTAATTGGAATGAGTACACTTTAAATCCTTTGGCGAGGAACCATTGGAGGGCAAGTCTGGTGCCAGCAGCCGCGGTAATTCCAGCTCCAATAGCGTATCTTAAAGTTGCTGCAGTTAAAAAGCTCGTAGTTGGATGTCGGGATCGAGCTGACGGTCCGCCGCGAGGCGAGCCACCGTCTGTCCCAGCCCCTGCCTCTCGGCGCCCCCGGGATGCTCTTAGCTGAGTGTCCCGCCGGGGTCCGAAGCGTTTACTTTGAAAAAAGTAAGCTTTCTGTTCTCTTCAGTCCTCTCAGTATCCCACTTCTTCTTCGCTAACCGCTTTCTCCGTATATACTCCTGCACTTCCTCATTCCACCACCAAGTCTCCTTATCAACTTTCCTTCCAGATGACAAACCGAGTACTCTTCTACCTGTCTCCCTGATAACACTAGCTGTTGTTGTCCAATCATCTGGCAGCTCACCCTGACCACCCAGACCCTTTCTCAACTCCTCCCTGAAAACCGTGCAACGCTCCTCCCTTTTCAGCTTCCACCACTTTGTCCTCTGCTCTGCCTTTGTCCTCGTCATCTACCTTGTCACCAGAGTCGTCGCACAAACCGCCATCCTATGCTGTCTGGCTACACGCCCACCTACAACTACGTTGCAGTCACCGATCTCTTTCAGGTTACCTCGTCTATACAAGATGTAGTCTACCTGCGTGCTCCTACCTCCGCTCTTATAAGTTACCCTATGTTCCTGTTTTTTCTGGAAAAAGGTATTCACTACACCCATTTCCATCCCTTTTGCAAAATCTACCACTATCTGTCCCTCTGCATTCCTATCCTGGATACCATATCTGCCCATCACTTCTTCATCCCCTCTATTGCCTTCACCAACATGTCCATTGAAGTCTGCACCAATGACCACTCTCTCATTTCTGGGAATATTCTGCATCACTTCATCCAACTCATTCCAGAACTTCTCCTTCTCTTCAGGTTCACATCCCACCTGTGGCGCATAGCCACTAACAACACTGAGCATCACACCTTCAATTTCCAATTTCAGACTCATAAGTCTATCTGACATTCTTTTCACCTCTAGGACGTTCCTTACAAACTCCTCCTTCAAGATGACTCCTACTCCATTTCTCTTCTTGTCAGCACCATAATAGTATAACTTAAAGCCTGCTCCTAAGCTTCTAGCCTTACTACCCTTCCACCTGGTCTCCTGGACACACAGTATATCCAGCTTCCTTCTCTGCATCGTGTCCATCAACTCTCTACCTTTTCCTGTCATAGTCCCAATATTCAAAGTCCCTACTCTCAGTCCCAGGCTCTTTCCTTTCCTCCTCTCTCTCTGCTTCCGAACACGCACTCCTCCTCTTCTTCTTCTTCTTGTTCTTCGACCCACAGTAGCCCGATTTCCATTAGTACCCTGTAGGTCATCAGTACCAATGGCGGTCGTTGTTAACCCGGTCCGCGACCCATCCGGTATGGTATAGTTATGGTTGACTCGCATGTTTGGTTTTGGCAAACGTTTTACGCCGGATGCCCCTCCTGACGCAACCCTCTGCATTTATCCGGGCTTGGGACCGGCACAGGGAGACACTGCTCCGTGCCCCCCCCCCCCCCCCAAAGGCAGGCTTGGAGAGACACGGGCCAGTGCCGCCCTGAGGCTGCATTACCCTCTCTTTCTTACATTTATTATAAAAATATGCTTATCTTCCTTTTAGCTCATCACACATGTCTTTATGATTTTCAGTCCATGCCTCAGCCGGCCTGAAGCTCCACTGATGCGCATGTGCGGATGCCTCTATCTAGCGGACATAAAATAAAGACAATCATTCAAATGTGAATGAGTCGGCGTGATGCTCCGGGATGTGTGGAGCTCAGGGAGCTCCACGAGTGAGGGAGTTAAGTTAGGGCGGGGGTGCAAGTAGGCTCTAGGATTCCCCGAGTCGGGGCGAGCGATGGGTTTAGAGGCGTATCGCATTGAAGATAATGGCCGCATATCCTTCTTGGACTTTTCTAAAGCCTTTGACTCGGTCGAACATCCATTTATCATAGCAACGCTCGAACATTTTGGATTTGGTTAAATATTCAGGAATGTGATCCGTGGGCTCTATGAGAATATTCATAGCTGTGTCACCCTGCCAAGCGGCACCACTCCGAGCTTCCATGTTGATGTGGGAATCCCCCAAGGTTGCCCCATCTCACCCTATTTATTTATAATTGCTACCGAAATGCTAGCCGTTTATGTTGAAAAGAGCAACGATATCCAAAAGTTAGACGTGCTGGGGACTGAAATTGTTATTAGCCTGCTGGCAGATGACACAACCTTAGTTTTGAAAAATGAACATCAAGTCCCAATAAGTGCCGAAAACAACCAAAACATTCTCCAAGGCTTCAGGATTGTCATTAAACTTAAAGAAATGCAAACTTCTTGCGCTGCATGACTCGCCACTAAAGGAAATCAGCGATGTTTCCATGAAATCAGAAATAAAATACTTGAGCATTTTCCTATCCAAGGACCAAACGTTAAATCAATCCAGGAACATTGAATCTAAACTGAATCAAAGTAAAGCTTAATTCTAATATATGGCTCCAGAGAGATTTATCAATATTAGGCCGGATATATTTGACTAAAATGGATGTGTTTATCCAGATGTATATACCCAGCGTATTCCAATGCTGCTCCAAATCAACTCGTAAAATCTGTTAACCAAATCAATTTCAACTTTATCTGGAGGAACAGACCACACCATCTAAGAAAAATCACATATGGTGAAAGAAACAAGTGAAGGAGGGCTGAAAGTGATAGAGTCGGACTGCTTGAATGGGACATTGAAGGTGAACTGGTTGAAATCCTGGATCAAACCTCATCGTTCTTTCTGGTATTGTACTCCAAACTACTTATTCAACAAAGTCGGCGGCCTGAGTCTTCTGCTTATCTCTGACTTGGATATCAACAAGATTCCTGTCAAATGTTCAGAGTTCCATAAACAAATATTATTATACTGGAAAATGATATACGTACACAATTTCTCACCACACAGTATAATAGTTTGGAACAATCGATATGTACTGCATGGCAACAAACCTCTGTTTTACAAGGAATGCTTTGAGAAAGGTATATGGTCGATAATTGACTTGATGGATGACACTGGCAGTCCTCTGGACAATGAGCAGTTCTGTACTACACACAGATTCAAGCCTCCCATATTAGAGTTGCTAAAGTTACGAAACGCACTGCCTCGACAATTTGTATTCCTGACCAAAAATATAATGACGCACCGAACCGTACAACCACAGTTACCCCGACTATCACTCCAGGGAATCTCAATTGTGGACAGAAAGCGCGGCAACTCCTTTATTAGGAAATGTTTCACAGGAAACTTATTCCCTGGACGTCAAAAAAAAAAAAAAAGGATATTTTAAATAAATTTGATGAGGAATCGATTGCCACGCTGCGAACCATGTATCTGACTCTACCCATACCCCCAAGGCAAAAGAGACCCACTTCAAAATTATGACTGACATCTACCCATCTAAGGAATTATCGAGGGTACGCTTTAATTTTGAAGATAATATTTGTACATTTTGTGAAGACAACATTGAAACCACTGACCATATATTTTTTCTCCTTCTCATTCCATCGTCACCAGTTTCCTTCTCAAAAGATGATATAACATTCTGTTTACTTATAAGCAACATAACAGATGAACTCTGTGTCAATGTTCTTTTAGGCCTGGCCAAGTTCTTCATTCACAAGAACAGAATGCAAAAATGCTCCCCAAATTTTAATGTCTTCATAAACGATTTTGAAATATAAAAAAAAAAAAAAAAAATCCTTAAAACTTATAGAAAAATCCAAAAACTAAAAAATATAGTTACCCATGTCCGAGGTTCCTTTTTTTTTTGGTAAAAAAAAAAAACAAAAAAAAAAAAACAACTTGATTACATGTTACATTCCCCTTGCATTTTTTTTTTTATTTTTTCGTTTTAATTTCTTATTTGTCTATCTATTGATTTAATTACTTCCTTTTAATTTCTTTTTTTGTCTCGCACTGTAAATTTCTCACAAACCTGTAACACTATTAACTTCTCATTACATACAGAACAAATGTCCTGATGTCCGTTGCTTCCTCATCCCTGGTTGTTTCATTGACATTCAGTTCTACCTTGCTATGTTTATTTGTACATTTGTATATTTGGGTGTACTATTTATGTTCAATTAAAAACAGTTTGATGTCTGAGATTCCTTGTGAACCGCCAACTTAATTACATGTTATATTCCCCTCACAATTTTTTTTTTTCGTTTTTAATTTTATTTTTCTATCTATTTATTTAATTATATCCTTTTAATTTTCTTTTTTTGTCTAGCATTAAAAATTTCTCGCAAACCGTTAACACTATTAACTTCTGATTACTTACACCACGATTGCGCTTATGCCCCCCCACCCATCCCGCTTTTTCCGTACGGAGGCAGACACTGAGATCGAAAGCAAATGGGTGTCATTGAAATGCAGTAACAGGGTGATAACAGCCGTGTTCGAAGTGTGTAGGGGCTTATAGGAGAGCAGAAGCACGTCACGCAATTCACCTGAGTTCGGAGGATCGGGAGTACCAGGGCCCATAGCGGAGAAGCGGAAGAGCGGAGTTATGTGTCTCTTCTCAAAGGCCGGGAAGCTGGGGGGCAGCAGGACCCCTTAGAGCGGCTAATGTGAGCCTTCTCCGGACATAGATCACCCGGACTTATGACTGGAGCTCCCGGACCTCCGGGCACACACATATGTGAATGAGTGGATGAGCTAATGTCGGTTTGGTTGTGGATACGTTTCGGCCAATGCTATCAGCACAGCGATGATGAGTTCAGGTGTGTCTGTGTGTGTTTGTGTGTTTGTGTGTGTGTGTGTGTGTGTGTGTGTGTGTGCGTGTGTTTGTGTGTGTGTGAGAGTTTGTTTTTGTGGGTTGGGGGGGGTTCCCGCGGACACGGAGTACCAGGGCCTGGAGCGGATGAGGTGAGGAGCGGAGGAGAGCAGAAGCCCGGACCGTGATTCGCTTGTGTCCAGCGGTTCGGGAGTTCCAGGGCCCGAAACGGAGGAGCGGAGGAGCGGAGGAGCGGAGGAGCGGAGGAGCGGAGGAGCGGAGGAGCGGAGGAGCGGAGGACAGCAAAACCCCTTTCTGCAATTCGCCTGAGTCCGGCGGATCGGTAGTACCTGGTTCCGCAGCGGATGAGCGGAGGAGTGGAGGAGATGTTTCTCTTCTCAGAGGCGGCGAGGGGGGGGGGGCAGGACCCCTTACCCTTATCCCCCCCGGACGTTTGAGTGGAGCTCCCGGACCTCCGGGCACGCACATGCGAATGACTGGATCACAGGGAGTGCCAGGGCCTGGAGCGGATGAGCAGAGGAGAGGCGGAGGGCAGAAGCCCGGCCCTGTTCAAGAGTTCCAGGGTCCAAAGCGGGGGAGCGAAGAAGCGGAGGAGGGGAGGAGAGCAGAAGAGCAAAAAACTGGCCCGGAATTCACCGAAGTCCCGCGGATCGGGAGTTCCAGGGCCCGGAGCGGAAGAGCGGAGGAGCGGAGGAGAGGAGGAGCGGAGCAAAGCTAAGCCCGTCTTAACAACAAGGAAATTACAGATGAGGCTATAATTTCTAATGAAAACTTTAAATTCTATAGCCACGTATACACTTCGACATTGTCAAAAAGCGATTGTGACTCCTTTCCATTAAATATTCCTCAATATATCCCAAAAATAAACAACAAACAATATATGATTGTTTATATATGTTTATATATAAACAACAAAAAATATACAGTTTGATGTCTGAGATTCCTTGTGAATCGCCAACTTAATTACATGTCGTATTCCCCTTGCATTTTTTTTTTTTGGTTTTAATTTCATTTGTCTATCTATTTATCTAATTATTTCCTTTTAATTTCGTTTTTTGTCTCGCACTGTAAATTTCTCACAAACCTGTAACACTATTAACTTCTCATTACATACAGAACAAATGTCCTGATGTCCGTTGCTTCCTCATCCCTGGTTGTTTCATTGACATTCAGTTCTACCTTGCTATGTTTATTTGTACATTTGTATATTTGGGTGTACTATTTATGTTCAATTAAAAACAGTTTGATGTCTGAGATTCCTTGTGAACCGCCAACTTAATTACATGTTATATTCCCCTCACAATTTTTTTTTTTTCGTTTTTAATTTTATTTTTCTATCTATTTATTTAATTATATCCTTCTAATTTTCTTTTTTTGTCTAGCATTAAAAATTTCTCGCAAACCGTTAACACTATTAACTTCTGATTACTTACACCACGAATGCGCTTATGCCCCCCCACCCATCCCGCTTTTTCCGTACGGAGGCAGACACTGAGATCGAAAGCAAATGGGTGTCATTGAAATGCAGTAACAGGGTGATAACAGCCGTGTTCGAAGTGTGTAGGGGCTTATAGGAGAGCAGAAGCACGTCACGCAATTCACCTGAGTTCGGAGGATCGGGAGTACCAGGGCCCATAGCGGAGAAGCGGAAGAGCGGAGTTATGTGTCTCTTCTCAAAGGCGGGGAAGCTGGGGGGCAGCAGGACCCCTTAGACCGGCTAAGGTGAGCCTACTCCGGACAGAGATCACCCGGAGTTATGACTGGAGCTCCCGGACCTCTGGGCACACACATATGTGAATGACTGGATGAGCTAATGTTGGTTTGGTTGTGGATACGTTTCGGCCAATGCTATCAGCACAGCGATGATGAGTTCAGGTGTGTCTGTGTGTGTTTGTGTGTTTGTGTGTGTGTGTGTGTGTGTGTGTGTGTGTGCGTGTGTTTGTGTGTGTGTGAGAGTTTGTTTTTGTGGGTTGGGGGGGGTTCCCGCGGACACGGAGTACCAGGGCCTGGAGCGGATGAGGTGAGGAGCGGAGGAGAGCAGAAGCCCGGACCGTGATTCGCTTGTGTCCAGCGGTTCGGGAGTTCCAGGGCCCGAAACGGAGGAGCGGAGGAGCGGAGGAGCGGAGGAGCGGAGGAGCGGAGGAGCGGAGGAGCGGAGGAGCGGAGGACAGCAAAACCCCTTTCTGCAATTCGCCTGAGTCCGGCGGATCGGTAGTACCTGGTTCCGCAGCGGATGAGCGGAGGAGTGGAGGAGATGTTTCTCTTCTCAGAGGCGGCGAGGGGGGGGGGGCAGGACCCCTTACCCTTATCCCCCCCGGACGTTTGAGTGGAGCTCCCGGACCTCCGGGCACGCACATGCGAATGACTGGATCACAGGGAGTGCCAGGGCCTGGAGCGGATGAGCAGAGGAGAGGCGGAGGGCAGAAGCCCGGCCCTGTTCAAGAGTTCCAGGGTCCAAAGCGGGGGAGCGAAGAAGCGGAGGAGGGGAGGAGAGCAGAAGAGAAAAAAACTGGCCCGGAATTCACCGAAGTCCCGCGGATCGGGAGTTCCAGGGCCCGGAGCGGAAGAGCGGAGGAGCGGAGGAGAGGAGGAGCGGAGCAAAGCTAAGCCCGTCTTAACAACAAGGAAATTACAGATGAGGCTATAATTTCTAATGAAAACTTTAAATTCTATAGCCACGTATACACTTCGACATTGTCAAAAAGCGATTGTGACTCCTTTCCATTAAATATTCCTCAATATATCCCAAAAATAAACAACAAACAATATATGTTTGTTTATATATGTTTATATATAAACAACAAAAAATATACAGTTTGATGTCTGAGATTCCTTGTGAATCGCCAACTTAATTACATGTCGTATTCCCCTTGCATTTTTTTTTTTTGGTTTTAATTTCATTTGTCTATCTATTTATCTAATTATTTCCTTTTAATTTCGTTTTTTGTCTAGCACTGTAAATTTCTCACAAACCTGTAACACTATTAACTTCTCATTACATACAGAACAAATGTCCTCATGTCCGTTGCTTCCTCATGCCTGGTTGTTTCATTGACATTCAGTTCTACCTTGCTATGTTTATTTGTACATTTGTATATTTGGGTGTACTATTTATGTTCAATTAAAAACAGTTTGATGTCTGAGATTCCCTGTGAACCGCCAACTTAATTACATGTTATATTCCCCTCACAATTTTTTTTTTTTCGTTTTTAATTTTATTTTTCTATCTATTTATTTAATTATATCCTTTTAATTTTCTTTTTTTGTCTAGCATTAAAAATTTCTCGCAAACCGTTAACACTATTAACTTCTGATTACTTACAGCACGAATGCGCTTATGCCCCCCCACCCCCCACCCCCCCGCTTTTTCCGTACGGTGGCAGACACTGAGATCGAAAGCAAATGGGTGTCATTGAAATGCAGTAACAGGGTGATAACAGCCGTGTTCGAAGTGTGTAGGGGCTTATAGTAGAGCAGAAGCACGTCACGCAATTCACCTGAGTTCGGAGGATCGGGAGTACCAGGGCCCATAGCGGAGAAGCGGAAGAGCGGAGTTATGTGTCTCTTCTCAAAGGCCGGGAAGCTGGGGGGCAGCAGGACCCCTTAGAGCGGCTAATGTGAGCCTTCTCCGGACATAGATCACCCGGACTTATGACTGGAGCTCCCGGACCTCTGGGCACACACATATGTGAATGAGTGGATGAGCTAATGTTGGTTTGGTTGTGGAAACGTTTCGGCCAATGCTATTAGCACAGCTATGATGAGTTCAGGTGTGTCTCTGTGTGTTTGTGTGTTTGTGTGTGTGTATGCGTGTGTATGTGTGTGTGTGTGTGTGTGTGTGTGTGTGTGTGTGTGCGTGTGTTTGTGTGTGTGTGAGAGTTTGTTTTTGTGGGTTGGGGGGGGTTCCCGCGGACACGGAGTACCAGGGCCTGGAGCGGATGAGGTGAGGAGCGGAGGAGAGCAGAAGCCCGGACCGTGATTCGCTTGTGTCCAGCGGTTCGGGAGTTCCAGGGCCCGAAACGGAGGAGCGGAGGAGCGGAGGACGGCAAAACCCCTTTCTGCAATTCGCCTGAGTCCGGCGGATCGGTAATACCTGGTTCCGCAGCGGAGGAGCGGAGGAGTGGAGGAGATGTTTCTCTTCTCAGAGGCGGCGAGGGGTGGGGACAGGACACCTTACCCTTACCCCCCCCGGACGTTTGAGTGGAGCTCCCGGACCTCCGGGCACGCACATGCGAATGACTGGATCACAGGGAGTGCCAGGGCCTGGAGCGGATGAGCAGAGGAGAGGCGGAGGGCAGAAGCCCGGCCCTGTTCAAGAGTTCCAGGGTCCAAAGCGGGGGAGCGAAGAAGCGGAGGAGGGGAGGAGAGCAGAAGAGCAAAAAACTGGCCCGGCATTCACCGAAGTCCCGCGGATCGGGAGTTCCAGGGCCCGGAGCGGAAGAGCGGAGGAGAGGAGGAGCGGAGCAAAGCGGAAGCCCGTCTTAACAACAAGGAAATTACAGATGAGGCTATCATTTCTAATGAAAACTTTAAATTCTATAGCCACGTATACACTTCGACATTGTCAAAAAGCGATTGTGACTCCTTTCCATTAAATATTCCTCAATATATCCCAAAAATAAACAACAAACAATATATGTTTGTTTATATATGTTTATATATAAACAACAAAAAATATACAGTTTGATGTCTGAGATTCCTTGTGAATCGCCAACTTAATTACATGTCGTATTCCCCTTGCATTTTTTTTTTTTGGTTTTAATTTCATTTGTCTATCTATTTATCTAATTATTTCCTTTTAATTTCGTTTTTTGTCTAGCACTGTAAATTTCTCACAAACCGTTAACACTATTAACTTCTCATTACATACAGAACAAATGTCCTCATGTCCGTTGCTTCCTCATGCCTGGTTGTTTCATTGACATTCAGTTCTAACTTGCTATGTTTATTTGTACATTTGTATATTTGGGTGTACTATTTATGTTCAATTAAAAACAGTTTGATGTCTGAGATTCCCTGTGAACCGCCAACTTAATTACATGTTATATTCCCCTCACAATTTTTTTTTTTTCGTTTTTAATTTTATTTTTCTATCTATTTATTTAATTATATCCTTTTAATTTTCTTTTTTTGTCTAGCATTAAAAATTTCTCGCAAACCGTTAACACTATTAACTTCTGATTACTTACAGCACGAATGCGCTTATGCCCCCCCACCCCCCACCCCCCCGCTTTTCCGTACGGTGGCAGACACTGAGATCGAAAGCAAATGGGTGTCATTGAAATGCAGTAACAGGGTGATAACAGCCGTGTTCGAAGTGTGTAGGGGCTTATAGGAGAGCAGAAGCACGTCACGCAATTCACCTGAGTTCGGAGGATCGGGAGTACCAGGGCCCATAGCGGAGAAGCGGAAGAGCGGAGTTATGTGTCTCTTCTCAAAGGCCGGGAAGCTGGGGGGCAGCAGGACCCCTTAGAGCGGCTAATGTGAGCCTTCTCCGGACATAGATCACCCGGACTTATGACTGGAGCTCCCGGACCTCCGGGCACACACATATGTGAATGAGTGGATGAGCTAATGTTGGTTTGGTTGTGGAAACGTTTCGGCCAATGCTATTAGCACAGCTATGATGAGTTCAGGTGTGTCTGTGTGTGTTTGTGTGTTTGTGTGTGTGTATGCGTGTGTATGTGTGTGTGTGTGTGTGTGTGTGTGTGTGCGTGTGTTTGTGTGTGTGTGAGAGTTTGTTTTTGTGGGTTGGGGGGGGTTCCCGCGGACACGGAGTACCAGGGCCTGGAGCGGATGAGGTGAGGAGCGGAGGAGAGCAGAAGCCCGGACCGTGATTCGCTTGTGTCCAGCGGTTCGGGAGTTCCAGGGCCCGAAACGGAGGAGCGGAGGAGCGGAGGACGGCAAAACCCCTTTCTGCAATTCGCCTGAGTCCGGCGGATCGGTAATACCTGGTTCCGCAGCGGAGGAGCGGAGGAGTGGAGGAGATGTTTCTCTTCTCAGAGGCGGCGAGGGGGGGGGACAGGACCCCTTACCCTTACCCCCCCCGGACGTTTGAGTGGAGCTCCCGGACCTCCGGGCACGCACATGCGAATGACTGGATCACAGGGAGTGCCAGGGCCTGGAGCGGATGAGCAGAGGAGAGGCGGAGGGCAGAAGCCCGGCCCTGTTCAAGAGTTCCAGGGTCCAAAGCGGGGGAGCGAAGAAGCGGAGGAGGGGAGGAGAGCAGAAGAGCAAAAAACTGGCCCGGAATTCACCGAAGTCCCGCGGATCGGGAGTTCCAGGGCCCGGAGCGGAAGAGCGGAGGAGAGGAGGAGCGGAGCAAAGCGGAAGCCCGTCTTAACAACAAGGAAATTACAGATGAGGCTATCATTTCCAATGAAAACTTTAAATTCTATAGCCACCTATACACTTCGACATTGTCAAAAAGCGATTGTGACTCCTTTCCATTAAATATTCCTCAATATATCCCAAAAATAAACAACAAACAATATATGTTTGTTTATATATGTTTATATATAAACAACAAAAAATATACAGTTTGATGTCTGAGATTCCTTGTGAATCGCCAACTTAATTACATGTTGTATTCCCCTTGCATTTTTTTTTTTCGGTTTTAATTTCATTGGTCTATCTATTTATTTAATTATTTCCTTTTAATTTCTTTTTTTGTCTAGCAATGTAAATTTCTCACAAACCGTTAACACTATTAACTTCTGAATACATACAGAACGAATGTCCTTATGTCCTTTTCTTCTTCATGCCTGGTTGTTTCATTGACATTCAGTTC
>NW_028234068.1:95000-105000 GCF_037954325.1 Fistularia commersonii | reverse complement strand
GTTACCTCGTCTATACAAGATGTAGTCTACCTGCGTGCTCCTACCTCCGCTCTTATAAGTTACCCTATGTTCCTGTTTTTTCTGGAAAAAGGTATTCACTACACCCATTTCCATCCCTTTTGCAAAATCTACCACCATCTGTCCCTCTGCATTCCTATCCTGGATACCATATCTGCCCATCACTTCTTCATCCCCTCTATTGCCTTCACCAACATGTCCATTGAAGTCTGCACCAATTACCACTCTCTCATTTCTGGGAATATTCTGCATCACTTCATCCAACTCATTCCAGAACTTCTCCTTCTCTTCAGGTTCACATCCCACCTGTGGCGCATAGCCACTAACAACACTGAGCATCACACCTTCAATTTCCAATTTCAGACTCATAAGTCTATCTGACATTCTTTTCACCTCTAGGACGTTCCTTACAAACTCCTCCTTCAAGATGACTCCTACTCCATTTCTCTTCTTGTCAGCACCATAATAGTATAACTTAAAGCCTGCTCCTAAGCTTCTAGCCTTACTACCCTTCCACCTGGTCTCCTGGACACACAGTATATCCAGCTTCCTTCTCTGCATCGTGTCCATCAACTCTCTACCTTTTCCTGTCATAGTCCCAATATTCAAAGTCCCTACTCTCAGTCCCAGGCTCTTTCCTTTCCTCCTCTCTCTCTGCTTCCGAACACGCACTCCTCCTCTTCTTCTTCTTCTTGTTCTTCGACCCACAGTAGCCCGATTTCCATTAGTACCCTGTAGGTCATCAGTACCAATGGCGGTCGTTGTTAACCCGGTCCGCGACCCATCCGGTATGGTATAGTTATGGTTGACTCGCATGTTTGGTTTTGGCAAACGTTTTACGCCGGATGCCCCTCCTGACGCAACCCTCTGCATTTATCCGGGCTTGGGACCGGCACAGGGAGACACTGCTCCGTGCCCCCCCCCCCCCCCCAAAGGCAGGCTTGGAGAGACACGGGCCAGTGCCGCCCTGAGGCTGCATTACCCTCTCTTTCTTACATTTATTATAAAAATATGCTTATCTTCCTTTTAGCTCATCACACATGTCTTTATGATTTTCAGTCCATGCCTCAGCCGGCCTGAAGCTCCACTGATGCGCATGTGCGGATGCCTCTATCTAGCGGACATAAAATAAAGACAATCATTCAAATGTGAATGAGTCGGCGTGATGCTCCGGGATGTGTGGAGCTCAGGGAGCTCCACGAGTGAGGGAGTTAAGTTAGGGCGGGGGTGCAAGTAGGCTCTAGGATTCCCCGAGTCGGGGCGAGCGATGGGTTTAGAGGCGTATCGCATTGAAGATAATGGCCGCATATCCTTCTTGGACTTTTCTAAAGCCTTTGACTCGGTCGAACATCCATTTATCATAGCAACGCTCGAACATTTTGGATTTGGTTAAATATTCAGGAATGTGATCCGTGGGCTCTATGAGAATATTCATAGCTGTGTCACCCTGCCAAGCGGCACCACTCCGAGCTTCCATGTTGATGTGGGAATCCCCCAAGGTTGCCCCATCTCACCCTATTTATTTATAATTGCTACCGAAATGCTAGCCGTTTATGTTGAAAAGAGCAACGATATCCAAAAGTTAGACGTGCTGGGGACTGAAATTGTTATTAGCCTGCTGGCAGATGACACAACCTTAGTTTTGAAAAATGAACATCAAGTCCCAATAAGTGCCGAAAACAACCAAAACATTCTCCAAGGCTTCAGGATTGTCATTAAACTTAAAGAAATGCAAACTTCTTGCGCTGCATGACTCGCCACTAAAGGAAATCAGCGATGTTTCCATGAAATCAGAAATAAAATACTTGAGCATTTTCCTATCCAAGGACCAAACGTTAAATCAATCCAGGAACATTGAATCTAAACTGAATCAAAGTAAAGCTTAATTCTAATATATGGCTCCAGAGAGATTTATCAATATTAGGCCGGATATATTTGACTAAAATGGATGCGTTTATCCAGATGTATATACCCAGCGTATTCCAATGCTGCTCCAAATCAACTCGTAAAATCTGTTAACCAAATCAATTTCAACTTTATCTGGAGGAACAGACCACACCATCTAAGAAAAATCACATATGGTGAAAGAAACAAGTGAAGGAGGGCTGAAAGTGATAGAGTCGGACTGCTTGAATGGGACATTGAAGGTGAACTGGTTGAAATCCTGGATCAAACCTCATCGTTCTTTCTGGTATTGTACTCCAAACTACTTATTCAACAAAGTCGGCGGCCTGAGTCTTCTGCTTATCTCTGACTTGGATATCAACAAGATTCCTGTCAAATGTTCAGAGTTCCATAAACAAATATTATTATACTGGAAAATGATATACGTACACAATTTCTCACCACACAGTATAATAGTTTGGAACAATCGATATGTACTGCATGGCAACAAACCTCTGTTTTACAAGGAATGCTTTGAGAAAGGTATATGGTCGATAATTGACTTGATGGATGACACTGGCAGTCCTCTGGACAATGAGCAGTTCTGTACTACACACAGATTCAAGCCTCCCATATTAGAGTTGCTAAAGTTACGAAACGCACTGCCTCGACAATTTGTATTCCTGACCAAAAATATAATGACGCACCGAACCGTACAACCACAGTTACCCCGACTATCACTCCAGGGAATCTCAATTGTGGACAGAAAGCGCGGCAACTCCTTTATTAGGAAATGTTTCACAGGAAACTTATTCCCTGGACGTCAAAAAAAAAAAAAAAGGATATTTTAAATAAATTTGATGAGGAATCGATTGCCACGCTGCGAACCATGTATCTGACTCTACCCATACCCCCAAGGCAAAAGAGACCCACTTCAAAATTATGACTGACATCTACCCATCTAAGGAATTATCGAGGGTACGCTTTAATTTTGAAGATAATATTTGTACATTTTGTGAAGACAACATTGAAACCACTGACCATATATTTTTTCTCCTTCTCATTCCATCGTCACCAGTTTCCTTCTCAAAAGATGATATAACATTCTGTTTACTTATAAGCAACATAACAGATGAACTCTGTGTCAATGTTCTTTTAGGCCTGGCCAAGTTCTTCATTCACAAGAACAGAATGCAAAAATGCTCCCCAAATTTTAATGTCTTCATAAACGATTTTGAAATATAAAAAAAAAAAAAAAAAAAATCCTTAAAACTTATGGAAAAATCCAAAAACTAAAAAATATAGTTACCCATGTCCGAGGTTCCTTTTTTTTTTGGTAAAAAAAAAAAAACAAAAAAAAAAAAACAACTTGATTACATGTTACATTCCCCTTGCAATTTTTTTTTTTTTTTTCGTTTTAATTTCTTATTTGTCTATCTATTGATTTAATTACTTCCTTTTAATTTCTTTTTTTGTCTCGCACTGTAAATTTCTCACAAACCTGTAACACTATTAACTTCTCATTACATACAGAACAAATGTCCTGATGTCCGTTGCTTCCTCATCCCTGGTTGTTTCATTGACATTCAGTTCTACCTTGCTATGTTTATTTGTACATTTGTATATTTGGGTGTACTATTTATGTTCAATTAAAAACAGTTTGATGTCTGAGATTCCTTGTGAACCGCCAACTTAATTACATGTTATATTCCCCTCACAATTTTTTTTTTTCGTTTTTAATTTTATTTTTCTATCTATTTATTTAATTATATCCTTCTAATTTTCTTTTTTTGTCTAGCATTAAAAATTTCTCGCAAACCGTTAACACTATTAACTTCTGATTACTTACACCACGAATGCGCTTATGCCCCCCCACCCATCCCGCTTTTTCCGTACGGAGGCAGACACTGAGATCGAAAGCAAATGGGTGTCATTGAAATGCAGTAACAGGGTGATAACAGCCGTGTTCGAAGTGTGTAGGGGCTTATAGGAGAGCAGAAGCACGTCACGCAATTCACCTGAGTTCGGAGGATCGGGAGTACCAGGGCCCATAGCGGAGAAGCGGAAGAGCGGAGTTATGTGTCTCTTCTCAAAGGCGGGGAAACTGGGGGGCAGCAGGACCCCTTAGACCGGCTAATGTGAGTCTTCTCCGGACATAGATCACCCGGACTTATGACTGGAGCTCCCGGACCTCTGGGCACACACATATGTGAATGAGTGGATGAGCTAATGTTGGTTTGGTTGTGGATACGTTTCGGCCAATGCTATCAGCACAGCTATGATTATCCCCAGAACGTTGAGAACGAGCTCCCGGAACTCCAGACATGCGTATATAAAAGAGTGGAATTAAGGTGTGTGTGTGTGTGTGTGTGTGTGTGTGTGTGTGTGTGTGTGTGTGTGTGTGTATACGTGTGGGACAGAAGTAATGTTGGGGACAGAAATTGTTATTAGCCTGCTGGCAGATGACACAACCTTAGTTTTGAAAAATGAACATCAAGTCCCAATAAGTGCTGAAAACAACCAAAACATTCTCCAAGGCTTCAGGATTGTCATTAAACTTAAAGAAATGCAAACTTCTTGCGCTGCATGACTCGCCACTAAAGGAAATCAGCGATGTTTCTATGAAATCAGAAATAAAATACTTGAGCATTTTCCTATCCAAGGACCAAACGTTAAATCAATCCAGGAACATTGAATCTAAACTGAATCAAAGTAAAGCTTAATTCTAATATATGGCTCCAGAGAGATTTATCAATATTAGGCCGGATATATTTGACTAAAATGGATGTGTTTATCCAGATGTATATACCCAGCGTATTCCAATGCTGCTCCAAATCAACTCGTAAAATCTGTTAACCAAATCAATTTCAACTTTATCTGGAGGAACAGACCACACCATCTAAGAAAAATCACATATGGTGAAAGAAACAAGTGAAGGAGGGCTGAAAGTGATAGAGTCGGACTGCTTGAATGGGACATTGAAGGTGAACTGGTTGAAATCCTGGATCAAACCTCATCGTTCTTTCTGGTATTGTACTCCAAACTACTTATTCAACAAAGTCGGCGGCCTGAGTCTTCTGCTTATCTCTGACTTGGATATCAACAAGATTCCTGTCAAATGTTCAGAGTTCCATAAACAAATATTATTATACTGGAAAATGATATACGTACACAATTTCTCACCACACAGTATAATAGTTTGGAACAATCGATATGTACTGCATGGCAACAAACCTCTGTTTTACAAGGAATGCTTTGAGAAAGGTATATGGTCGATAATTGACTTGATGGATGACACTGGCAGTCCTCTGGACAATGAGCAGTTCTGTACTACACACAGATTCAAGCCTCCCATATTAGAGTTGCTAAAGTTACGAAACGCACTGCCTCGACAATTTGTATTCCTGACCAAAAATATAATGACGCACCGAACCGTACAACCACAGTTACCCCGACTATCACTCCAGGGAATCTCAATTGTGGACAGAAAGCGCGGCAACTCCTTTATTAGGAAATGTTTCACAGGAAACTTATTCCCTGGACGTCAAAAAAAAAAAAAAGGATATTTTAAATAAATTTGATGAGGAATCGATTGCCACGCTGCGAACCATGTATCTGACTCTACCCATACCCCCAAGGCAAAAGAGACCCACTTCAAAATTATGACTGACATCTACCCATCTAAGGAATTATCGAGGGTACGCTTTAATTTTGAAGATAATATTTGTACATTTTGTGAAGACAACATTGAAACCACTGACCATATATTTTTTCTCCTTCTCATTCCATCGTCACCAGTTTCCTTCTCAAAAGATGATATAACATTCTGTTTACTTATAAGCAACATAACAGATGAACTCTGTGTCAATGTTCTTTTAGGCCTGGCCAAGTTCTTCATTCACAAGAACAGAATGCAAAAATGCTCCCCAAATTTTAATGTCTTCATAAACGATTTTGAAATATAAAAAAAAAAAAAAAAATCCTTAAAACTTATGGAAAAATCCGAAAACAAAAAAATATAGTTACCCATGTCCGAGGTTCCTTTTTTTTTTGGTAAAAAAAAAAAAACAAACAAAAAAAACAACTTGATTACATGTTACATTCCCCTTGCAATTTTTTTTTTTTTTTTCGTTTTAATTTCTTATTTGTCTATCTATTGATTTAATTACTTCCTTTTAATTTCTTTTTTTGTCTCGCACTGTAAATTTCTCACAAACCTGTAACACTATTAACTTCTCATTACATACAGAACAAATGTCCTGATGTCCGTTGCTTCCTCATCCCTGGTTGTTTCATTGACATTCAGTTCTACCTTGCTATGTTTATTTGTACATCTGTATATTTGGGTGTACTATTTATGTTCAATTAAAAACAGTTTGATGTCTGAGATTCCTTGTGAACCGCCAACTTAATTACATGTTATATTCCCCTCACAATTTTTTTTTTTCGTTTTTAATTTTATTTTTCTATCTATTTATTTAATTATATCCTTCTAATTTTCTTTTTTTGTCTAGCATTAAAAATTTCTCGCAAACCGTTAACACTATTAACTTCTGATTACTTACACCACGAATGCGCTTATGCCCCCCCACCCATCCCGCTTTTTCCGTACGGAGGCAGACACTGAGATCGAAAGCAAATGGGTGTCATTGAAATGCAGTAACAGGGTGATAACAGCCGTGTTCGAAGTGTGTAGGGGCTTATAGGAGAGCAGAAGCACGTCACGCAATTCACCTGAGTTCGGAGGATCGGGAGTACCAGGGCCCATAGCGGAGAAGCGGAAGAGCGGAGTTATGTGTCTCTTCTCAAAGGCGGGGAAGCTGGGGGGCAGCAGGACCCCTTAGACCGGCTAAGGTGAGCCTACTCCGGACAGAGATCACCCGGAGTTATGACTGGAGCTCCCGGACCTCTGGGCACACACATATGTGAATGACTGGATGAGCTAATGTTGGTTTGGTTGTGGATACGTTTCGGCCAATGCTATCAGCACAGCGATGATGAGTTCAGGTGTGTCTGTGTGTGTTTGTGTGTTTGTGTGTGTGTGTGTGTGTGTGTGTGTGTGTGCGTGTGTTTGTGTGTGTGTGAGAGTTTGTTTTTGTGGGTTGGGGGGGGTTCCCGCGGACACGGAGTACCAGGGCCTGGAGCGGATGAGGTGAGGAGCGGAGGAGAGCAGAAGCCCGGACCGTGATTCGCTTGTGTCCAGCGGTTCGGGAGTTCCAGGGCCCGAAACGGAGGAGCGGAGGAGCGGAGGAGCGGAGGAGCGGAGGAGCGGAGGAGCGGAGGAGCGGAGGACAGCAAAACCCCTTTCTGCAATTCGCCTGAGTCCGGCGGATCGGTAGTACCTGGTTCCGCAGCGGATGAGCGGAGGAGTGGAGGAGATGTTTCTCTTCTCAGAGGCGGCGAGGGGGGGGGGGCAGGACCCCTTACCCTTATCCCCCCCGGACGTTTGAGTGGAGCTCCCGGACCTCCGGGCACGCACATGCGAATGACTGGATCACAGGGAGTGCCAGGGCCTGGAGCGGATGAGCAGAGGAGAGGCGGAGGGCAGAAGCCCGGCCCTGTTCAAGAGTTCCAGGGTCCAAAGCGGGGGAGCGAAGAAGCGGAGGAGGGGAGGAGAGCAGAAGAGCAAAAAACTGGCCCGGAATTCACCGAAGTCCCGCGGATCGGGAGTTCCAGGGCCCGGAGCGGAAGAGCGGAGGAGCGGAGGAGAGGAGGAGCGGAGCAAAGCTAAGCCCGTCTTAACAACAAGGAAATTACAGATGAGGCTATAATTTCTAATGAAAACTTTAAATTCTATAGCCACGTATACACTTCGACATTGTCAAAAAGCGATTGTGACTCCTTTCCATTAAATATTCCTCAATATATCCCAAAAATAAACAACAAACAATATATGATTGTTTATATATGTTTATATATAAACAACAAAAAATATACAGTTTGATGTCTGAGATTCCTTGTGAATCGCCAACTTAATTACATGTCGTATTCCCCTTGCATTTTTTTTTTTTGGTTTTAATTTCATTTGTCTATCTATTTATCTAATTATTTCCTTTTAATTTCGTTTTTTGTCTCGCACTGTAAATTTCTCACAAACCTGTAACACTATTAACTTCTCATTACATACAGAACAAATGTCCTGATGTCCGTTGCTTCCTCATGCCTGGTTGTTTCATTGACATTCAGTTCTACCTTGCTATGTTTATTTGTACATTTGTATATTTGGGTGTACTATTTATGTTCAATTAAAAACAGTTTGATGTCTGAGATTCCTTGTGAACCGCCAACTTAATTACATGTTATATTCCCCTCACAATTTTTTTTTTTCGTTTTTAATTTTATTTTTCTATCTATTTATTTAATTATATCCTTTTAATTTTCTTTTTTTGTCTAGCATTAAAAATTTCTCGCAAACCGTTAACACTATTAACTTCTGATTACTTACAGCACGAATGCGCTTATGCCCCCCCACCCCCCACCCCCCGCTTTTTGCGTACGGTGGCAGACACTGAGATCGAAAGCAAATGGGTGTCATTGAAATGCAGTAACAGGGTGATAACAGCCGTGTTCGAAGTGTGTAGGGGCTTATAGGAGAGCAGAAGCACGTCACGCAATTCACCTGAGTTCGGAGGATCGGGAGTACCAGGGCCCATAGCGGAGAAGCGGAAGAGCGGAGTTATGTGTCTCTTCTCAAAGGCCGGGAAGCTGGGGGGCAGCAGGACCCCTTAGAGCGGCTAATGTGAGCCTTCTCCGGACATAGATCACCCGGACTTATGACTGGAGCTCCCGGACCTCCGGGCACACACATATGTGAATGAGTGGATGAGCTAATGTTGGTTTGGTTGTGGAAACGTTTCGGCCAATGCTATTAGCACAGCTATGATGAGTTCAGGTGTGTCTGTGTGTGTTTGTGTGTTTGTGTGTGTGTATGCGTGTGTATGTGTGTGTGTGTGTGTGTGTGTGTGTGTGCGTGTGTTTGTGTGTGTGTGAGAGTTTGTTTTTGTGGGTTGGGGGGGGTTCCCGCGGACACGGAGTACCAGGGCCTGGAGCGGATGAGGTGAGGAGCGGAGGAGAGCAGAAGCCCGGACCGTGATTCGCTTGTGTCCAGCGGTTCGGGAGTTCCAGGGCCCGAAACGGAGGAGCGGAGGAGCGGAGGACGGCAAAACCCCTTTCTGCAATTCGCCTGAGTCCGGCGGATCGGTAATACCTGGTTCCGCAGCGGAGGAGCGGAGGAGTGGAGGAGATGTTTCTCTTCTCAGAGGCGGCGAGGGGGGGGGACAGGACCCCTTACCCTTACCCCCCCCGGACGTTTGAGTGGAGCTCCCGGACCTCCGGGCACGCACATGCGAATGACTGGATCACAGGGAGTGCCAGGGCCTGGAGCGGATGAGCAGAGGAGAGGCGGAGGGCAGAAGCCCGGCCCTGTTCAAGAGTTCCAGGGTCCAAAGCGGGGGAGCGAAGAAGCGGAGGAGGGGAGGAGAGCAGAAGAGCAAAAAAACTGGCCCGGAATTCACCGAAGTCCCGCGGATCGGGAGTTCCAGGGCCCGGAGCGGAAGAGCGGAGGAGAGGAGGAGCGGAGCAAAGCGGAAGCCCGTCTTAACAACAAGGAAATTACAGATGAGGCTATCATTTCCAATGAAAACTTTAAATTCTATAGCCACCTATACACTTCGACATTGTCAAAAAGCGATTGTGACTCCTTTCCATTAAATATTCCTCAATATATCCCAAAAATAAACAACAAACAATATATGTTTGTTTATATATGTTTATATATAAACAACAAAAAATATACAGTTTGATGTCTGAGATTCCTTGTGAATCGCCAACTTAATTACATGTCGTATTCCCCTTGCATTTTTTTTTTTCGGTTTTAATTTCATTGGTCTATCTATTTATTTAATTATTTCCTTTTAATTTCTTTTTTTGTCTAGCAATGTAAATTTCTCACAAACCGTTAACACTATTAACTTCTGATTACATACAGAACGAATGTCCTTATGTCCTTTTCTTCTTCATGCCTGGTTGTTTCATTGACATTCAGTTCTACCTTGCCATGTTTATTTGTACATTTGCGTGTACTATTTATGTTCAATTA
>NW_028234068.1:77500-85000 GCF_037954325.1 Fistularia commersonii | reverse complement strand
GTTGACTCGCATGTTTGGTTTTGGCAAACGTTTTACGCCGGATGCCCCTCCTGACGCAACCCTCTGCATTTATCCGGGCTTGGGACCGGCACAGGGAGACACTGCTCCGTGCCCCCCCCCCCCCCCAAAGGCAGGCTTGGAGAGACACGGGCCAGTGCCGCCCTGAGGCTGCATTACCCTCTCTTTCTTACATTTATTATAAAAATATGCTTATCTTCCTTTTAGCTCATCACACATGTCTTTATGATTTTCAGTCCATGCCTCAGCCGGCCTGAAGCTCCACTGATGCGCATGTGCGGATGCCTCTATCTAGCGGACATAAAATAAAGACAATCATTCAAATGTGAATGAGTCGGCGTGATGCTCCGGGATGTGTGGAGCTCAGGGAGCTCCACGAGTGAGGGAGTTAAGTTAGGGCGGGGGTGCAAGTAGGCTCTAGGATTCCCCGAGTCGGGGCGAGCGATGGGTTTAGAGGCGTATCGCATTGAAGATAATGGCCGCATATCCTTCTTGGACTTTTCTAAAGCCTTTGACTCGGTCGAACATCCATTTATCATAGCAACGCTCGAACATTTTGGATTTGGTTAAATATTCAGGAATGTGATCCGTGGGCTCTATGAGAATATTCATAGCTGTGTCACCCTGCCAAGCGGCACCACTCCGAGCTTCCATGTTGATGTGGGAATCCCCCAAGGTTGCCCCATCTCACCCTATTTATTTATAATTGCTACCGAAATGCTAGCCGTTTATGTTGAAAAGAGCAACGATATCCAAAAGTTAGACGTGCTGGGGACTGAAATTGTTATTAGCCTGCTGGCAGATGACACAACCTTAGTTTTGAAAAATGAACATCAAGTCCCAATAAGTGCCGAAAACAACCAAAACATTCTCCAAGGCTTCAGGATTGTCATTAAACTTAAAGAAATGCAAACTTCTTGCGCTGCATGACTCGCCACTAAAGGAAATCAGCGATGTTTCCATGAAATCAGAAATAAAATACTTGAGCATTTTCCTATCCAAGGACCAAACGTTAAATCAATCCAGGAACATTGAATCTAAACTGCTTAGAGTCAGATACATGGCTTTCAATGACACCCATTTGCTTTCGATCTCAGTGTCTGCCACCGTACGGAAAAAGCGGGGGGTGGGGGGGCATAAGCGCATTCGTGACTATCACTCCAGGGAATCTCAATTGTGGACAGAAAGCGCGGCAACTCCTTTATTAGGAAATGTTTCACAGGAAACTTATTCCCTGGACGTCAAAAAAAAAAAAAAGGATATTTTAAATAAATTTGATGAGGAATCGATTGCCACGCTGCGAACTATGTATCTGACTCTACCCATACCCCTAAGGCAAAAGAGACCCACTTCAAAATTATGACTGACATCTACCCATCTAAGGAATTATCGAGGGTACGCTTTAATTTTGAAGATAATATTTGTACATTTTGTGAAGACAACATTGAAACCACTGACCATATATTTTTTCTCCTTCTCATTCCATCGTCACCAGTTTCCTTCTCAAAAGATGATATAACATTCTGTTTACTTATAAGCAACATAACAGATGAACTCTGTGTCAATGTTCTTTTAGGCCTGGCCAAGTTCTTCATTCACAAGAACAGAATGCAAAAATGCTCCCCAAATTTTAATGTCTTCATAAACGATTTTGAAATATAAAAAAAAAAAAAAAAATCCTTAAAACTTATGGAAAAATCCGAAAACAAAAAAATATAGTTACCCATGTCCGAGGTTCCTTTTTTTTTTGGTAAAAAAAAAAAAAAAAAAACAAAAAAAACAACTTGATTACATGTTACATTCCCCTTGCAATTTTTTTTTTTTTTTTTCGTTTTAATTTCTTATTTGTCTATCTATTGATTTAATTACTTCCTTTTAATTTCTTTTTTTGTCTAGCACTGTAAATTTCTCACAAACCTGTAACACTATTAACTTCTCATTACATACAGAACAAATGTCCTGATGTCCGTTGCTTCCTCATCCCTGGTTGTTTCATTGACATTCAGTTCTACCTTGCTATGTTTATTTGTACATTTGTATATTTGGGTGTACTATTTATGTTCAATTAAAAACAGTTTGATGTCTGAGATTCCTTGTGAACCGCCAACTTAATTACATGTTATATTCCCCTCACAATTTTTTTTTTTTCGTTTTTAATTTTATTTTTCTATCTATTTATTTAATTATATCCTTCTAATTTTCTTTTTTTGTCTAGCATTAAAAATTTCTCGCAAACCGTTAACACTATTAACTTCTGATTACTTACACCACGAATGCGCTTATGCCCCCCCACCCATCCCGCTTTTTCCGTACGGAGGCAGACACTGAGATCGAAAGCAAATGGGTGTCATTGAAATGCAGTAACAGGGTGATAACAGCCGTGTTCGAAGTGTGTAGGGGCTTATAGGAGAGCAGAAGCACGTCACGCAATTCACCTGAGTTCGGAGGATCGGGAGTACCAGGGCCCATAGCGGAGAAGCGGAAGAGCGGAGTTATGTGTCTCTTCTCAAAGGCGGGGAAGCTGGGGGGCAGCAGGACCCCTTAGACCGGCTAAGGTGAGCCTACTCCGGACAGAGATCACCCGGAGTTATGACTGGAGCTCCCGGACCTCTGGGCACACACATATGTGAATGACTGGATGAGCTAATGTTGGTTTGGTTGTGGATACGTTTCGGCCAATGCTATCAGCACAGCGATGATGAGTTCAGGTGTGTCTGTGTGTGTTTGTGTGTTTGTGTGTGTGTGTGTGTGTGTGTGTGTGTGTGCGTGTGTTTGTGTGTGTGTGAGAGTTTGTTTTTGTGGGTTGGGGGGGGTTCCCGCGGACACGGAGTACCAGGGCCTGGAGCGGATGAGGTGAGGAGCGGAGGAGAGCAGAAGCCCGGACCGTGATTCGCTTGTGTCCAGCGGTTCGGGAGTTCCAGGGCCCGAAACGGAGGAGCGGAGGAGCGGAGGAGCGGAGGAGCGGAGGAGCGGAGGAGCGGAGGAGCGGAGGACAGCAAAACCCCTTTCTGCAATTCGCCTGAGTCCGGCGGATCGGTAGTACCTGGTTCCGCAGCGGATGAGCGGAGGAGTGGAGGAGATGTTTCTCTTCTCAGAGGCGGCGAGGGGGGGGGGGCAGGACCCCTTACCCTTATCCCCCCCGGACGTTTGAGTGGAGCTCCCGGACCTCCGGGCACGCACATGCGAATGACTGGATCACAGGGAGTGCCAGGGCCTGGAGCGGATGAGCAGAGGAGAGGCGGAGGGCAGAAGCCCGGCCCTGTTCAAGAGTTCCAGGGTCCAAAGCGGGGGAGCGAAGAAGCGGAGGAGGGGAGGAGAGCAGAAGAGCAAAAAACTGGCCCGGAATTCACCGAAGTCCCGCGGATCGGGAGTTCCAGGGCCCGGAGCGGAAGAGCGGAGGAGCGGAGGAGAGGAGGAGCGGAGCAAAGCTAAGCCCGTCTTAACAACAAGGAAATTACAGATGAGGCTATAATTTCTAATGAAAACTTTAAATTCTATAGCCACGTATACACTTCGACATTGTCAAAAAGCGATTGTGACTCCTTTCCATTAAATATTCCTCAATATATCCCAAAAATAAACAACAAACAATATATGATTGTTTATATATGTTTATATATAAACAACAAAAAATATACAGTTTGATGTCTGAGATTCCTTGTGAATCGCCAACTTAATTACATGTCGTATTCCCCTTGCATTTTTTTTTTTTGGTTTTAATTTCATTTGTCTATCTATTTATCTAATTATTTCCTTTTAATTTCGTTTTTTGTCTAGCACTGTAAATTTCTCACAAACCTGTAACACTATTAACTTCTCATTACATACAGAACAAATGTCCTCATGTCCGTTGCTTCCTCATGCCTGGTTGTTTCATTGACATTCAGTTCTACCTTGCTATGTTTATTTGTACATTTGTATATTTGGGTGTACTATTTATGTTCAATTAAAAACAGTTTGATGTCTGAGATTCCCTGTGAACCGCCAACTTAATTACATGTTATATTCCCCTCACAATTTTTTTTTTTTCGTTTTTAATTTTATTTTTCTATCTATTTATTTAATTATATCCTTTTAATTTTTTTTTTTTGTCTAGCATTAAAAATTTCTCGCAAACCGTTAACACTATTAACTTCTGATTACTTACAGCACGAATGCGCTTATGCCCCCCCACCCCCCACCCCCCGCTTTTCCGTACGGTGGCAGACACTGAGATCGAAAGCAAATGGGTGTCATTGAAATGCAGTAACAGGGTGATAACAGCCGTGTTCGAAATGTGTAGGGGCTTATAGGAGAGCAGAAGCACGTCACGCAATTCACCTGAGTTCGGAGGATCGGGAGTACCAGGGCCCATAGCGGAGAAGCGGAAGAGCGGAGTTATGTGTCTCTTCTCAAAGGCCGGGAAGCTGGGGGGCAGCAGGACCCCTTAGAGCGGCTAATGTGAGCCTTCTCCGGACATAGATCACCCGGACTTATGACTGGAGCTCCCGGACCTCTGGGCACACACATATGTGAATGAGTGGATGAGCTAATGTTGGTTTGGTTGTGGAAACGTTTCGGCCAATGCTATTAGCACAGCTATGATGAGTTCAGGTGTGTCTCTGTGTGTTTGTGTGTTTGTGTGTGTGTATGCGTGTGTATGTGTGTGTGTGTGTGTGTGTGTGTGTGTGTGTGCGTGTGTTTGTGTGTGTGTGAGAGTTTGTTTTTGTGGGTTGGGGGGGGTTCCCGCGGACACGGAGTACCAGGGCCTGGAGCGGATGAGGTGAGGAGCGGAGGAGAGCAGAAGCCCGGACCGTGATTCGCTTGTGTCCAGCGGTTCGGGAGTTCCAGGGCCCGAAACGGAGGAGCGGAGGAGCGGAGGACGGCAAAACCCCTTTCTGCAATTCGCCTGAGTCCGGCGGATCGGTAATACCTGGTTCCGCAGCGGAGGAGCGGAGGAGTGGAGGAGATGTTTCTCTTCTCAGAGGCGGCGAGGGGTGGGGACAGGACCCCTTACCCTTACCCCCCCCGGACGTTTGAGTGGAGCTCCCGGACCTCCGGGCACGCACATGCGAATGACTGGATCACAGGGAGTGCCAGGGCCTGGAGCGGATGAGCAGAGGAGAGGCGGAGGGCAGAAGCCCGGCCCTGTTCAAGAGTTCCAGGGTCCAAAGCGGGGGAGCGAAGAAGCGGAGGAGGGGAGGAGAGCAGAAGAGCAAAAAACTGGCCCGGCATTCACCGAAGTCCCGCGGATCGGGAGTTCCAGGGCCCGGAGCGGAAGAGCGGAGGAGCGGAGGAGAGGAGGAGCGGAGCAAAGCGGAAGCCCGTCTTAACAACAAGGAAATTACAGATGAGGCTATAATTTCTAATGAAAACTTTAAATTCTATAGCCACGTATACACTTCGACATTGTCAAAAAGCGATTGTGACTCCTTTCCATTAAATATTCCTCAATATATCCCAAAAATAAACAACAAACAATATATGTTTGTTTATATATGTTTATATATAAACAACAAAAAATATACAGTTTGATGTCTGAGATTCCTTGTGAATCGCCAACTTAATTACATGTCGTATTCCCCTTGCATTTTTTTTTTTTGGTTTTAATTTCATTTGTCTATCTATTTATCTAATTATTTCCTTTTAATTTCGTTTTTTGTCTAGCACTGTAAATTTCTCACAAACCTGTAACACTATTAACTTCTCATTACATACAGAACAAATGTCCTCATGTCCGTTGCTTCCTCATGCCTGGTTGTTTCATTGACATTCAGTTCTAACTTGCTATGTTTATTTGTACATTTGTATATTTGGGTGTACTATTTATGTTCAATTAAAAACAGTTTGATGTCTGAGATTCCCTGTGAACCGCCAACTTAATTACATGTTATATTCCCCTCACAATTTTTTTTTTTTCGTTTTTAATTTTATTTTTCTATCTATTTATTTAATTATATCCTTTTAATTTTCTTTTTTTGTCTAGCATTAAAAATTTCTCGCAAACCGTTAACACTATTAACTTCTGATTACTTACAGCACGAATGCGCTTATGCCCCCCCACCCCCCACCCCCCCGCTTTTCCGTACGGTGGCAGACACTGAGATCGAAAGCAAATGGGTGTCATTGAAATGCAGTAACAGGGTGATAACAGCCGTGTTCGAAGTGTGTAGGGGCTTATAGGAGAGCAGAAGCACGTCACGCAATTCACCTGAGTTCGGAGGATCGGGAGTACCAGGGCCCATAGCGGAGAAGCGGAAGAGCGGAGTTATGTGTCTCTTCTCAAAGGCCGGGAAGCTGGGGGGCAGCAGGACCCCTTAGAGCGGCTAATGTGAGCCTTCTCCGGACATAGATCACCCGGACTTATGACTGGAGCTCCCGGACCTCCGGGCACACACATATGTGAATGAGTGGATGAGCTAATGTTGGTTTGGTTGTGGAAACGTTTCGGCCAATGCTATTAGCACAGCTATGATGAGTTCAGGTGTGTCTGTGTGTGTTTGTGTGTTTGTGTGTGTGTATGCGTGTGTATGTGTGTGTGTGTGTGTGTGTGTGTGTGTGCGTGTGTTTGTGTGTGTGTGAGAGTTTGTTTTTGTGGGTTGGGGGGGGTTCCCGCGGACACGGAGTACCAGGGCCTGGAGCGGATGAGGTGAGGAGCGGAGGAGAGCAGAAGCCCGGACCGTGATTCGCTTGTGTCCAGCGGTTCGGGAGTTCCAGGGCCCGAAACGGAGGAGCGGAGGAGCGGAGGACGGCAAAACCCCTTTCTGCAATTCGCCTGAGTCCGGCGGATCGGTAATACCTGGTTCCGCAGCGGAGGAGCGGAGGAGTGGAGGAGATGTTTCTCTTCTCAGAGGCGGCGAGGAGGGGGGGAGAGGGACAGGACCCCTTACCCTTACCCCCCCCGGACGTTTGAGTGGAGCTCCCGGACCTCCGGGCACGCACATGCGAATGACTGGATCACAGGGAGTGCCAGGGCCTGGAGCGGATGAGCAGAGGAGAGGCGGAGGGCAGAAGCCCGGCCCTGTTCAAGAGTTCCAGGGTCCAAAGCGGGGGAGCGAAGAAGCGGAGGAGGGGAGGAGAGCAGAAGAGCAAAAAAACTGGCCCGGAATTCACCGAAGTCCCGCGGATCGGGAGTTCCAGGGCCCGGAGCGGAAGAGCGGAGGAGAGGAGGAGCGGAGCAAAGCGGAAGCCCGTCTTAACAACAAGGAAATTACAGATGAGGCTATCATTTCCAATGAAAACTTTAAATTCTATAGCCACCTATACACTTCGACATTGTCAAAAAGCGATTGTGACTCCTTTCCATTAAATATTCCTCAATATATCCCAAAAATAAACAACAAACAATATATGTTTGTTTATATATGTTTATATATAAACAACAAAAAATATACAGTTTGATGTCTGAGATTCCTTGTGAATCGCCAACTTAATTACATGTCGTATTCCCCTTGCATTTTTTTTTTTCGGTTTTAATTTCATTGGTCTATCTATTTATTTAAT
>NW_028234068.1:60000-67500 GCF_037954325.1 Fistularia commersonii | reverse complement strand
AAGTCCCTACTCTCAGTCCCAGGCTCTTTCCTTTCCTCCTCTCTCTCTGCTTCCGAACACGCACTCCTCCTCTTCTTCTTCTTCTTGTTCTTCGACCCACAGTAGCCCGATTTCCATTAGTACCCTGTAGGTCATCAGTACCAATGGCGGTCGTTGTTAACCCGGTCCGCGACCCATCCGGTATGGTATAGTTATGGTTGACTCGCATGTTTGGTTTTGGCAAACGTTTTACGCCGGATGCCCCTCCTGACGCAACCCTCTGCATTTATCCGGGCTTGGGACCGGCACAGGGAGACACTGCTCCGTGCCCCCCCCCCCCCCCCAAAGGCAGGCTTGGAGAGACACGGGCCAGTGCCGCCCTGAGGCTGCATTACCCTCTCTTTCTTACATTTATTATAAAAATATGCTTATCTTCCTTTTAGCTCATCACACATGTCTTTATGATTTTCAGTCCATGCCTCAGCCGGCCTGAAGCTCCACTGATGCGCATGTGCGGATGCCTCTATCTAGCGGACATAAAATAAAGACAATCATTCAAATGTGAATGAGTCGGCGTGATGCTCCGGGATGTGTGGAGCTCAGGGAGCTCCACGAGTGAGGGAGTTAAGTTAGGGCGGGGGTGCAAGTAGGCTCTAGGATTCCCCGAGTCGGGGCGAGCGATGGGTTTAGAGGCGTATCGCATTGAAGATAATGGCCGCATATCCTTCTTGGACTTTTCTAAAGCCTTTGACTCGGTCGAACATCCATTTATCATAGCAACGCTCGAACATTTTGGATTTGGTTAAATATTCAGGAATGTGATCCGTGGGCTCTATGAGAATATTCATAGCTGTGTCACCCTGCCAAGCGGCACCACTCCGAGCTTCCATGTTGATGTGGGAATCCCCCAAGGTTGCCCCATCTCACCCTATTTATTTATAATTGCTACCGAAATGCTAGCCGTTTATGTTGAAAAGAGCAACGATATCCAAAAGTTAGACGTGCTGGGGACTGAAATTGTTATTAGCCTGCTGGCAGATGACACAACCTTAGTTTTGAAAAATGAACATCAAGTCCCAATAAGTGCCGAAAACAACCAAAACATTCTCCAAGGCTTCAGGATTGTCATTAAACTTAAAGAAATGCAAACTTCTTGCGCTGCATGACTCGCCACTAAAGGAAATCAGCGATGTTTCCATGAAATCAGAAATAAAATACTTGAGCATTTTCCTATCCAAGGACCAAACGTTAAATCAATCCAGGAACATTGAATCTAAACTGCTTAGAGTCAGATACATGGCTTTCAATGACACCCATTTGCTTTCGATCTCAGTGTCTGCCACCGTACGGAAAAAGCGGGGGGTGGGGGGGCATAAGCGCATTCGTGACTATCACTCCAGGGAATCTCAATTGTGGACAGAAAGCGCGGCAACTCCTTTATTAGGAAATGTTTCACAGGAAACTTATTCCCTGGACGTCAAAAAAAAAAAAAAGGATATTTTAAATAAATTTGATGAGGAATCGATTGCCACGCTGCGAACTATGTATCTGACTCTACCCATACCCCTAAGGCAAAAGAGACCCACTTCAAAATTATGACTGACATCTACCCATCTAAGGAATTATCGAGGGTACGCTTTAATTTTGAAGATAATATTTGTACATTTTGTGAAGACAACATTGAAACCACTGACCATATATTTTTTCTCCTTCTCATTCCATCGTCACCAGTTTCCTTCTCAAAAGATGATATAACATTCTGTTTACTTATAAGCAACATAACAGATGAACTCTGTGTCAATGTTCTTTTAGGCCTGGCCAAGTTCTTCATTCACAAGAACAGAATGCAAAAATGCTCCCCAAATTTTAATGTCTTCATAAACGATTTTGAAATATAAAAAAAAAAAAAAAAATCCTTAAAACTTATGGAAAAATCCGAAAACAAAAAAATATAGTTACCCATGTCCGAGGTTCCTTTTTTTTTTGGTAAAAAAAAAAAAAAAAAAACAAAAAAAACAACTTGATTACATGTTACATTCCCCTTGCAATTTTTTTTTTTTTTTTTCGTTTTAATTTCTTATTTGTCTATCTATTGATTTAATTACTTCCTTTTAATTTCTTTTTTTGTCTAGCACTGTAAATTTCTCACAAACCTGTAACACTATTAACTTCTCATTACATACAGAACAAATGTCCTGATGTCCGTTGCTTCCTCATCCCTGGTTGTTTCATTGACATTCAGTTCTACCTTGCTATGTTTATTTGTACATTTGTATATTTGGGTGTACTATTTATGTTCAATTAAAAACAGTTTGATGTCTGAGATTCCTTGTGAACCGCCAACTTAATTACATGTTATATTCCCCTCACAATTTTTTTTTTTTCGTTTTTAATTTTATTTTTCTATCTATTTATTTAATTATATCCTTCTAATTTTCTTTTTTTGTCTAGCATTAAAAATTTCTCGCAAACCGTTAACACTATTAACTTCTGATTACTTACAGCACGAATGCGCTTATGCCCCCCCACCCCCCACCCCCCGCTTTTCCGTACGGTGGCAGACACTGAGATCGAAAGCAAATGGGTGTCATTGAAATGCAGTAACAGGGTGATAACAGCCGTGTTCGAAATGTGTAGGGGCTTATAGGAGAGCAGAAGCACGTCACGCAATTCACCTGAGTTCGGAGGATCGGGAGTACCAGGGCCCATAGCGGAGAAGCGGAAGAGCGGAGTTATGTGTCTCTTCTCAAAGGCGGGGAAGCTGGGGGGCAGCAGGACCCCTTAGACCGGCTAAGGTGAGCCTACTCCGGACAGAGATCACCCGGAGTTATGACTGGAGCTCCCGGACCTCTGGGCACACACATATGTGAATGACTGGATGAGCTAATGTTGGTTTGGTTGTGGATACGTTTCGGCCAATGCTATCAGCACAGCGATGATGAGTTCAGGTGTGTCTGTGTGTGTTTGTGTGTTTGTGTGTGTGTGTGTGTGTGTGTGTGTGTGTGCGTGTGTTTGTGTGTGTGTGAGAGTTTGTTTTTGTGGGTTGGGGGGGGTTCCCGCGGACACGGAGTACCAGGGCCTGGAGCGGATGAGGTGAGGAGCGGAGGAGAGCAGAAGCCCGGACCGTGATTCGCTTGTGTCCAGCGGTTCGGGAGTTCCAGGGCCCGAAACGGAGGAGCGGAGGAGCGGAGGAGCGGAGGAGCGGAGGAGCGGAGGAGCGGAGGAGCGGAGGACAGCAAAACCCCTTTCTGCAATTCGCCTGAGTCCGGCGGATCGGTAGTACCTGGTTCCGCAGCGGATGAGCGGAGGAGTGGAGGAGATGTTTCTCTTCTCAGAGGCGGCGAGGGGGGGGGGGCAGGACCCCTTACCCTTATCCCCCCCGGACGTTTGAGTGGAGCTCCCGGACCTCCGGGCACGCACATGCGAATGACTGGATCACAGGGAGTGCCAGGGCCTGGAGCGGATGAGCAGAGGAGAGGCGGAGGGCAGAAGCCCGGCCCTGTTCAAGAGTTCCAGGGTCCAAAGCGGGGGAGCGAAGAAGCGGAGGAGGGGAGGAGAGCAGAAGAGCAAAAAACTGGCCCGGAATTCACCGAAGTCCCGCGGATCGGGAGTTCCAGGGCCCGGAGCGGAAGAGCGGAGGAGCGGAGGAGAGGAGGAGCGGAGCAAAGCTAAGCCCGTCTTAACAACAAGGAAATTACAGATGAGGCTATAATTTCTAATGAAAACTTTAAATTCTATAGCCACGTATACACTTCGACATTGTCAAAAAGCGATTGTGACTCCTTTCCATTAAATATTCCTCAATATATCCCAAAAATAAACAACAAACAATATATGATTGTTTATATATGTTTATATATAAACAACAAAAAATATACAGTTTGATGTCTGAGATTCCTTGTGAATCGCCAACTTAATTACATGTCGTATTCCCCTTGCATTTTTTTTTTTTGGTTTTAATTTCATTTGTCTATCTATTTATCTAATTATTTCCTTTTAATTTCGTTTTTTGTCTAGCACTGTAAATTTCTCACAAACCTGTAACACTATTAACTTCTCATTACATACAGAACAAATGTCCTCATGTCCGTTGCTTCCTCATGCCTGGTTGTTTCATTGACATTCAGTTCTACCTTGCTATGTTTATTTGTACATTTGTATATTTGGGTGTACTATTTATGTTCAATTAAAAACAGTTTGATGTCTGAGATTCCCTGTGAACCGCCAACTTAATTACATGTTATATTCCCCTCACAATTTTTTTTTTTTCGTTTTTAATTTTATTTTTCTATCTATTTATTTAATTATATCCTTTTAATTTTTTTTTTTTGTCTAGCATTAAAAATTTCTCGCAAACCGTTAACACTATTAACTTCTGATTACTTACAGCACGAATGCGCTTATGCCCCCCCACCCCCCACCCCCCGCTTTTCCGTACGGTGGCAGACACTGAGATCGAAAGCAAATGGGTGTCATTGAAATGCAGTAACAGGGTGATAACAGCCGTGTTCGAAATGTGTAGGGGCTTATAGGAGAGCAGAAGCACGTCACGCAATTCACCTGAGTTCGGAGGATCGGGAGTACCAGGGCCCATAGCGGAGAAGCGGAAGAGCGGAGTTATGTGTCTCTTCTCAAAGGCCGGGAAGCTGGGGGGCAGCAGGACCCCTTAGAGCGGCTAATGTGAGCCTTCTCCGGACATAGATCACCCGGACTTATGACTGGAGCTCCCGGACCTCTGGGCACACACATATGTGAATGAGTGGATGAGCTAATGTTGGTTTGGTTGTGGAAACGTTTCGGCCAATGCTATTAGCACAGCTATGATGAGTTCAGGTGTGTCTCTGTGTGTTTGTGTGTTTGTGTGTGTGTATGCTTGTGTATGTGTGTGTGTGTGTGTGTGTGTGTGTGTGTGTGCGTGTGTTTGTGTGTGTGTGAGAGTTTGTTTTTGTGGGTTGGGGGGGGTTCCCGCGGACACGGAGTACCAGGGCCTGGAGCGGATGAGGTGAGGAGCGGAGGAGAGCAGAAGCCCGGACCGTGATTCGCTTGTGTCCAGCGGTTCGGGAGTTCCAGGGCCCGAAACGGAGGAGCGGAGGAGCGGAGGACGGCAAAACCCCTTTCTGCAATTCGCCTGAGTCCGGCGGATCGGTAATACCTGGTTCCGCAGCGGAGGAGCGGAGGAGTGGAGGAGATGTTTCTCTTCTCAGAGGCGGCGAGGGGTGGGGACAGGACCCCTTACCCTTACCCCCCCCGGACGTTTGAGTGGAGCTCCCGGACCTCCGGGCACGTACATGCGAATGACTGGATCACAGGGAGTGCCAGGGCCTGGAGCGGATGAGCAGAGGAGAGGCGGAGGGCAGAAGCCCGGCCCTGTTCAAGAGTTCCAGGGTCCAAAGCGGGGGAGCGAAGAAGCGGAGGAGGGGAGGAGAGCAGAAGAGCAAAAAACTGGCCCGGCATTCACCGAAGTCCCGCGGATCGGGAGTTCCAGGGCCCGGAGCGGAAGAGCGGAGGAGCGGAGGAGAGGAGGAGCGGAGCAAAGCGGAAGCCCGTCTTAACAACAAGGAAATTACAGATGAGGCTATAATTTCTAATGAAAACTTTAAATTCTATAGCCACGTATACACTTCGACATTGTCAAAAAGCGATTGTGACTCCTTTCCATTAAATATTCCTCAATATATCCCAAAAATAAACAACAAACAATATATGTTTGTTTATATATGTTTATATATAAACAACAAAAAATATACAGTTTGATGTCTGAGATTCCTTGTGAATCGCCAACTTAATTACATGTCGTATTCCCCTTGCATTTTTTTTTTTTGGTTTTAATTTCATTTGTCTATCTATTTATCTAATTATTTCCTTTTAATTTCGTTTTTTGTCTAGCACTGTAAATTTCTCACAAACCTGTAACACTATTAACTTCTCATTACATACAGAACAAATGTCCTCATGTCCGTTGCTTCCTCATGCCTGGTTGTTTCATTGACATTCAGTTCTAACTTGCTATGTTTATTTGTACATTTGTATATTTGGGTGTACTATTTATGTTCAATTAAAAACAGTTTGATGTCTGAGATTCCCTGTGAACCGCCAACTTAATTACATGTTATATTCCCCTCACAATTTTTTTTTTTTCGTTTTTAATTTTATTTTTCTATCTATTTATTTAATTATATCCTTTTAATTTTCTTTTTTTGTCTAGCATTAAAAATTTCTCGCAAACCGTTAACACTATTAACTTCTGATTACTTACAGCACGAATGCGCTTATGCCCCCCCACCCCCCACCCCCCCGCTTTTCCGTACGGTGGCAGACACTGAGATCGAAAGCAAATGGGTGTCATTGAAATGCAGTAACAGGGTGATAACAGCCGTGTTCGAAGTGTGTAGGGGCTTATAGGAGAGCAGAAGCACGTCACGCAATTCACCTGAGTTCGGAGGATCGGGAGTACCAGGGCCCATAGCGGAGAAGCGGAAGAGCGGAGTTATGTGTCTCTTCTCAAAGGCCGGGAAGCTGGGGGGCAGCAGGACCCCTTAGAGCGGCTAATGTGAGCCTTCTCCGGACATAGATCACCCGGACTTATGACTGGAGCTCCCGGACCTCCGGGCACACACATATGTGAATGAGTGGATGAGCTAATGTTGGTTTGGTTGTGGAAACGTTTCGGCCAATGCTATTAGCACAGCTATGATGAGTTCAGGTGTGTCTGTGTGTGTTTGTGTGTTTGTGTGTGTGTATGCGTGTGTATGTGTGTGTGTGTGTGTGTGTGTGTGTGTGCGTGTGTTTGTGTGTGTGTGAGAGTTTGTTTTTGTGGGTTGGGGGGGGTTCCCGCGGACACGGAGTACCAGGGCCTGGAGCGGATGAGGTGAGGAGCGGAGGAGAGCAGAAGCCCGGACCGTGATTCGCTTGTGTCCAGCGGTTCGGGAGTTCCAGGGCCCGAAACGGAGGAGCGGAGGAGCGGAGGACGGCAAAACCCCTTTCTGCAATTCGCCTGAGTCCGGCGGATCGGTAATACCTGGTTCCGCAGCGGAGGAGCGGAGGAGTGGAGGAGATGTTTCTCTTCTCAGAGGCGGCGAGGAGGGGGGGAGAGGGACAGGACCCCTTACCCTTACCCCCCCCGGACGTTTGAGTGGAGCTCCCGGACCTCCGGGCACGCACATGCGAATGACTGGATCACAGGGAGTGCCAGGGCCTGGAGCGGATGAGCAGAGGAGAGGCGGAGGGCAGAAGCCCGGCCCTGTTCAAGAGTTCCAGGGTCCAAAGCGGGGGAGCGAAGAAGCGGAGGAGGGGAGGAGAGCAGAAGAGCAAAAAAACTGGCCCGGAATTCACCGAAGTCCCGCGGATCGGGAGTTCCAGGGCCCGGAGCGGAAGAGCGGAGGAGAGGAGGAGCGGAGCAAAGCGGAAGCCCGTCTTAACAACAAGGAAATTACAGATGAGGCTATCATTTCCAATGAAAACTTTAAATTCTATAGCCACCTATACACTTCGACATTGTCAAAAAGCGATTGTGACTCCTTT